>NC_138735.1:27383921-27448921 GCF_965113295.1 Leuciscus leuciscus
GATTTCTATCAGTCATAAAAAATTAATAAAAATAATCATCAATGGTAGAACTTCCACTTAAGGCCTCTTTCTTTCTTAAGCCCAAGATCACTATGTTTACCATGTGTGCCGTTTAGGCACTACAAAGCAGATAAAGTGATATAAGCTCGCTGGAAACACGGCAGGTTGGCAGTTGATGCTTCATCACTGACTCTGTGTTCACCATTGATATTCATGACTTTAAAAGTCTGCTCACCCTCCCTCGTGCTGAATGGCGGAGCGGCGCTCCCAGCTGCCACACACGTTGTGGCAGGGACGCGAACGTCTGTTTCAATTTCTACACTCCTCTTCCCAACAGCCCCCCTGGGACCAATCATTAGCTACAGCAGACAGCTGGGGGTAGAGGGCTTCTTGAGAATACTGTTCACACACGTACACACATGCAGAAGCTCTCGCACATACACACACACACACAGAAGAGTGGCCATCAGCGGCTGTGACAGCAGTGGCATTGTGTGTGTAGGTGGAGGTTAACAGTCAAGGGCTGCCCTTGTCCCTCACACCAGACCTCAGATGAATCATCTGAACGTCTGTTTACAGAGTCGTCGCTAATCAACAAAAAAACGGCATGTTACGGCGGTGACAATACCAAGGTACATGGCTACGAACGCAATGGTACTTTGTGTTATGCCATGGAACTGGAGAAAACTGATTAATATGCTACCCCGATATCCTATATACATACATACACACACACATTTATTTCAAATCTAATATAAAACAACTTATAATATATAAGATAGCTGGTAATATCCTTGAAAATAATAAACATTTATTTTCGTTAAACATGATTAAATTGGTAAAAATGCACTTGGGTTCAATCTGTAAATTTAGACTGTTTAATTGGTCAATTTTAACAATATCGACCTAAAATTGTCATAACAATAACAGACTAGCTCTGAATGGTTGAAAAATCTTCCTTTTTCCAGAAAACATGTATAAAATAATCTAAATATATCGATTTTTGGTGCAATGTTTTTTAATGCCTCATGGGAACCGCTAACATTGCAGCGCTACGAATGTAACTTCGCTAAATACTTTGTGAGAAAATAAGAAACTCTGTGCACAGCAAAAAAAAAAAAAAATTATCATTCTCAATGGGTATTTCTAAAAATCCTTATAAGATACATTAAGATATAAGATATTAAGATATCAAACACTGTATCTTGAATAAGTGTATTTTTCTTAACACACTGGCAATCATTAGTACAATCATCTTTACATTTTCTTTTTTTTTTCTCATTGGTTTTCCTGAAGAGATAACATGCGCTTACAAGATGAGAAGAAACCTTAACACTGTATAACCTACAAATATTCAGCTCTGACACATCGGTTTGATTATGTAAACCTAGTTTGTGTTGCACGATCACCAAAAAGCAAAGTATGGTCTGATTTAGATGATCGTTTGCCCCTTTGTCTGTTGCTGGTTTGAATGGCACACGCACATTCATTTAATGAAGTTTAAGAGACTCTTTTATGGTAAAGACAAACAGTTTTGCATAAATGCGTGCTTTGAATTCATTCAGTCGTGTTCGACAATCACAAAACGACCACTAAACTTTTGCCATGAAATCATTCAGTTTGCATGATAAATTTATTTGTAGAAATTATTTGTTATATAGAAAACTGAATAGGGATAATAGTCTGGAAATACTCCGTTTTCTTTTTTCAAAACTTTTCCAGACCAGAACTTATTCTATACTTTTTCAAACTGTGTAGGAACCCTGATTTTAACTGGAAATCAAGTTAAAAAAAGTATACTTTTAGTCTAAGGTGAGGTGAATTGAAGTATGCAAGGGATCAGAATCCATTTACAGCCTAATCTGAGCTTAGCTGTAAGCACTCTTCAGGTAGCAGTAGGAAATAAGGTGGTCAGCTAACCTGCGATTAGCGACCGTTAGCATCTCCGCGGGAAACGGCACTTTACAGCGCGGTTCTGGAGACGAGGTCTGTGGGTGAGTACGGAAAGATTGGAGGGTGTGAACAAAGAACATTAACTCATTTCTTAATAGCTCTCAATTTTTTCTTCCAGACATACGTGAGGAGAAACTTCTAATTCTCCCAGTAGCTAATTCGAGAGCTAGCGGGTACGGACGGTAATTTTGCGACAAAGCCGACGACGCCCCCCTCCCTCCACTCCTACCCCTTGACACAGCAGCCGAGTGAGCAACCCCCGTCCGTAATCAATGGCAATGGCTGCAATTAATGATGAAAAAAGTGTGCAGAACACAATCACTACTTCCTTCTTATTATTGTCAATTAGAGAGCGCTAATCAAGGCATGGGCAGGCACACGCCGCTGCTCTCTCCAAACGAAATGTCAAACTTCATTACAGCCAAGAGCGGGGAATCAAACTCCCTGCGCTCGCAGCCTCCTCGAGCTCCGCAGGGGAGAAGTCTTCTCCGCCCCTTAACGACGGCAGATTCCAGATTAGCGCCAAACCGCTAGACTACCTCAGCTGCTGCACGCTAATCTACAGACTAACTGAAAGTAGCCTAAGTGCAGATCATCACACGTAACACTTTTGTGCTAGTATGAGGATTCTATGCATGAAATGATCAAAGGAGTAAGAAAACCCAAGAAACTGCATAGTTACTTGCTAGCAATCAATCAGAAAAAAAAAAATGGAAATAAGGATTATATCTATAATATAATCAAAAGAGTAAGAAAATCACCAAGCAAACACCCAGAGCACCCTAGTAACTGATTAAAACACCCAAGAAACTGCTTAGCAGCAAGCTAATAATCAATTAGAACAAATGTGAAAATGAAGATTATGTGCAACAGACTAAAACAATGCCCTTGCAACCAACCAGAACATCCTAGCAACTGCAAAACAAGATGTTATGAACCAGAACAAATGCAGAAATGAGGATTCTGTGCATTCAATGATCTAGGAGTTAGACAACTACCTAACACCCACCCAGAACACCCTAGCAACGCCCTAGTAACCACCCAGAACACCCTAGTAACTGCATAGCAACATGCTACCAACCAAATCAGAACAAATGTGGAAATTATGATTCTATGCATACTGTACAATGATCAATGGAGTAATACAACTACCTAACAACCACCCAAGCCATGCCCTAGCAGCCACACAAAACATCCTAGCAACGCCCTAGCAACCACCCAGAAAACCCTAGAAATGACATAACAAAATGCTAACAACCAATCAGAACAATTGTGGGAAATGAAGATTTAATGCATACAGTGATCAACATAGTAAGAAAGCAACCACCCAGAACACCCTAGGCTAGCAACGCCCTGGCAACCACCCAGAAAACCCTAACAGCAGCATAGCAATATTCTAACAATCAATCAGAACAATTGTGGAAATTAAGATTTTATGTTCACAATGATCAACAGAGTAAGAAAGCAACCACCCAAAAAGCCCTAGCAACCACCCATAACATCATAGCAACGCCCTGACAACCACCCGGAACACCCTAGCCTAGCAACCACCCAGAAAACTCTAACAACTGCAATGCATAGTAACATTCTAATAACCAATCAGAACAATTGTGGAAATGAAGATTATATGCACACAATGATCAACAGAGTAAGAAAGCAACCACCCAGAACACCCTAGAATGTTTTCCATGAAACCCTACAACCCTTCCATGCCCTGGAAACCACATAGAACACCCCCCATCTACTGCATTTTCTGAAAATGTAAAAATCTATCTCCTTTATAAAACTGTACAAAACAAAACACTTAGCTAAGTACACTAGATAACTAAGACATGATAGAGATACACGGTGAGAATACAATTCCATAACACACGCTCTTATCTTATGAGGGATATGTAGCATGTACGGCACAAATATAACTAAGAGAAGAGGGAAGATTTAATCAAAAGAATCAGTATTCAGAGTCTGTAGCGATGTGTGGCGCAGCCTTATAAATGAGAACAACACTTACATCGTATGGAAATAGTTACAGGGTTGAGATGCATGTGATTGTTTGAGGATATTATCAATCTACCGATGCTCATCTCAACAGCCTTGATCTGTTGGTTGACCTCCAACCCTTGACAAGGATAATGGCATGATTAGGGCATGGTTAAGATCTATTTACCACCTAAACAGGCATCAAAGGTGAATTTGCGTAAAACATTCCCGATGACACGAATACATGTCGTTCCAAACTTTTTATTTTTTTCTCTGGGACACAAAAGAAGAAAAAAAATGCCTGAGTGTTTTTTTCTTCCATACAATGAAAGTCAGTGAGGTCTTATAATGTTGAGGACACCAGCGTATGAAGTTGAACCATTCTCAAATATCTTCTTTTGTACAGTACAGTTCAAAAGTTTGGGGGTGAGTAAGATTGTTTTTGATAGAAACTAATTATTTTATCGAGTAAGGATGGAGTAAATCGATCATTAAAATACATTTATAATGTTACAAAAGATATAAATGCTGTTTTTTTATATATATTGTCAACATTGGTAATAATAAGAAATGTTTCTTGAGCAGCAAATCAGCATATTAGAATGATGCTGAAAATTCAGTTTTGATCACAGGAATAAATTACATTTTAACATACAGTATATTAAAATATAAAACAGTTATTTTAAATTGTAATATTTCTATATAAAATCTTATTAAAAATCTATATTATCTCACTAGTAGGGATGCATAATATATCAGTAAAAAAAAATTATGCAATAATAAAAAATAATAGCAACATACAGTAAGTTGATAATATATATTGGCTGATATATATATATATATATATATATATATATATATATATATATATATATATATATATATATATACATATTATTAATATATATTATATAAAATATATATTATAATTGTGCATACTCATTTTCCCCAACTTTACATTTCATTAGATTTCATTTAGGTAAATGTATTTGATCATAATTACATTTATTTTTCATACTGCAAATTTTAATATTGTGATGCCTAACTTAAAGCATTTAAATTGATTTTATTGTGTTTTATTCTTAATTTATTTCAACAAAATAGCATAGAATATGCCATAACATGAAATTAATTATTATGATTTTTTTTTAAATATATTAAAATCAGTAGTTTTGGTGCATCCCTACTCACTAGTGGACTAGTCAGCGGTTGGACAACTAGTTCAGCATGCACATCCATCCCTACTTCAAATCACTTCACATCAACTTAAGCATTCTGAAGAACGACGTCAAAACAGCAAAGAGAACCTGCTAAAGAAAAACAAGTAGAAACCTTAGGCACAATAAATGTGGTTTGCTCTAGGTGTGCTCTTTCCGGAGATCTTTGATATAAAACTCTATTATCTCTATTATGACCTGTAAAGCTATAATGCTCTCAGTAAACGCAAGAACCGAGAGGCTGATGGGTAACAGGTCATAGAGAAAATGCATCCACCAAATCCTGATACAGCTAAATGTCTGAGTATGTGTGCTTGTGTGTGACAATAACTATTTTACACCAGGGCCTAATGAAGTGCTTTGCCACACACACACACACACACACACACACACAAACACGCATATGCAGCTCATTCCATGGCTACGGCCGCTTTGAGTAATTCTGCTTTAGGATGTGGAGCTGATGGGTGTAGACGGGGGGCCGATGGCGGAGCGGGGCTGAAATTGATTGTTCGACAAGCGGAGACGAGTAGAGAAGGGCGAGTGTCGCGCGGCGTCGTGTTCTGTCTGCGACACCACGGGGCCACACGGCGGGGCCTCCAGTTTGCTCGTAAAGAGCGCTCTTTAAACTAGCGGGGCCCCTGGGACCCTAACAGAAGGAGGGGGGGTAGGAGAGAAAGAGAGAGAGAGGGCGAGAGACAAAAACAGAGAGGGCGAGAGAGAGAGGGCGGGGGGAGGGAGAAACAGAGCAGCCGCTAATGAGAACGACGAGTGCGCAAACATGCATGGAAATGACTGTTATTCTGTTGATGTGCATTTAAGTGCTTTTTTACTGCCAGCCGACAAAGAGAGGGAAATAACCAGTGATGAATGTTGTCCCCGTAAAGCATTCATTTTCCAACGCGGGAGGGGAAAAAAAGAAGTAGTGAAGACGGGGGGAAAAATGTGCAGCGTTGTTACGCCCGGCAAATATATTATTTGACTTCACTCAAGTGCACTGACAGGATGAGGAGAGAGAGAGAGAGAGAGAGAGAGAGAGAGAGAGAGAGAGAGAGAGTTGGGGGCACTGCTGCAGTGGGTGGCGGGACCAGTTACAATCAAAGCCACAATTACTGAATTATCCTGATTAGCGATTGGCTTGTTAACATCACAAATACAAGCGATAAACAAAAGTGCCACGAATTCTTCAGTTACTGTTAGTACTATAGTAAAATCATAATGGAAATGGACTAATAACTTAAACAGATTAGAAACCTTTAGAACATCTGTCCCAATCAAAGAGCATTTACCAGATGAAACGGAAGTACGGACAGATCTGAAAAGATTTTAGAAAAAGAAAAAATGCAGGGCGAGACTACAGGTTGTTGATGGGACTTTGAGATGTGAGCGGTGCATTTAAAAGTGGAGGCCGATGAACGCACGCTTGCAGGGACGGGGTTTAAGCGGACTAAATGATTGGAGAAATCCTGCATACGTCACAAGAGAGAAGTCCGGTTATGACATTTTGATTAAAAAATTACAAGGGCAAGAAAAATTATGCATGAATAAATCGGCCACAAAAAGGTCTATAACATGCATTTAGAATGTTGTGAATTTTCATTTCAAGCTAACTTTAATAGCACAACCAAAATAATATTTTCCTAACGAAATTTTAGGGAGAATTCCATAATTTCAACACAATTACTTGGGCTAATGCTGTAAAATCATGATAAACACAGGATCTTCTTCTTCAAAAAAATTGGGTTGTCATTTCAATACTTTTGTGATGACAATGGCAGCCTAAATACTAAAGTATTAGGCTGATTACCATGGTATAATATGTTGGGCATACTAAAAACACATTAATAAAACGACGAGATGCAAGTGTTTTGTACAACTGCAGCACAATCCCACACACTCTGGCCCTGAGCTTGATGTACGATCTCTACTCTGCTGTAAATATCAGAGCAATGGAAAAAGCAACTGAAAAACTGGTTACATTTTAAACTTCTCAACAAGCCTGAAATGAAAAAGAGTAGGAGTTTCTGAGCTGCTCCTCTGACCTGCTGTGGTGTTGATAACCGCCTCACTCCACTGTTCTGCACTGGACACAGAGAACGAGCGCTGGTGCATCCCCTCTTTCCCAGTCCCCAAAGCCACGCCGGCCACAGAGCCCCCGGACTGAAGGGAACTGCTGCTGTTAGAGTGAGGAGTGCCTGGCAAACCAGAGGAGAGAGAAAGAGATTCGGTTAGAGAGACATTCAGATCACATTTCATAGTGCGGAGAGGTTACTTAGCACACAGATGCAGGGGAAACTCTACAGCATTATAGAGCTGTGACCTAGTGATGATTACTACTGTACGTGTGCTCATGCAGGCGACACAGCATCCATCCCACCTCTTCTCTGCATCATTTTGGGTTTTCTGGCTAATATCCCTATCAATGAAGGCAAAAAACTATCCTGGAGCATGGTGTTCCAATGCAGACTGTTACCTGTTACTATTACTATAGTAAAACCGTGGTACTTTTAAGTCAATAAAACTTCAATCAGTCAATCAGCAAACAAATCCAAAACAGCTATTTTGCTTTAGATGAGATGAGAACCACAGTATCAACTTGTAGGTAGGACTAAAGAAGTTCCAGATTTTGCGTATGCATTCCCTTTATCGTCAGCGCATCCGTCTCTCCGTAATACATGAGCAGTCGACGCCTCACCCCGTCTTCCCTACTCTGCTCCCTCTGCGTTTCTGCCACTAATTAGCCCTTAATTAACAAGATACACTCGGAACGGTAATTAGCTCTCCCCCACTCTCCGCCTGACACATCCATCTCTCCCGGCGGTGCTGACGGCTCTCCCTGGCTTCAATCAGCGGATGCCCCGCGTTGGGCGCCAATTCGCCGGCCTGGCCGGGTCGCATGGGGTCCTCTCCTCCTGTTCTTGAAAAACAGGCTCCCTGCTTGATAGAGATGAGGGCTAATATTTAATTCTCTGCATTCGAGGCTCAAGGTCAGGTTTAGATGAATACCTGTGTGATGATGTTTTTAGCCTGTTTCTTCTTTAAGATCCAGCATTGTTTGCGCTTCCTTCAATGCTAGTTCATTTTCAAATTGGTTTTACTGCCTTTAGCCTAGTCTTACTAAAATGTTTAAAAAACAGCACATTACTAAAATTACATTTTGTAATGTGCCGTTTTATGATTTTTTTCCCCGCTTCAAACATCAATCTGTTGATATAATCTATGCTATGTAGCAGCTATGCTATGATAAAAAAAAAATCTGCTAACTTAAATGTGGCATCAGAACACAGGAATGATTTCGTAAGTGTTAATGTAAACCGTATCGCAAAAATAGAAATTAATTGAAAAGTTTTACCCACTTGCACGTCAACAAAACACCCGTTAACTGTTTAGCACAAGCCCTGCGCACTATTAACTCTAGCAAAAACTTAAAAAGCACACAGAAAACATTGATATTTTATTTACTAGGCTCTAATGCATTTCACAGTGGGACTAAACTTTTCTCTGTTGTTTTTCGCTTTATGCAATTTTGCCTTTTTCTTCGACACGTTTCCTTCGCTCCCCTCCCTCCTCAGCGCTGATTTGGAGCATGCTAATTTAGCAAGTACTCCACAGCGTGAGGTTGAAGCTCTATCGCTCTCTCCCTGCAAGAGACGCCCTTCCCCTATGGGGACCGCAAGATTAATATTCTCGCACCCAACAAGATAATTACTGATACTAATTAGACATGATTATGTGAATTTGATACACTTATTACTCTCGCTAATGGTTAGGACGCATTAGGCTAACAAGAGTCTGTTCTTCGCAGTTTACTTTAGCGCCTAGCAAAAAAAAAAAAAAAAAACGCCTTGACACAATCAGTAGTAATTCGTGAGTAATTGAAAGAATAGAGGGTTATTCTTATATTTGTCTGTTCGGAGACATGTAATCACCACAGTATTGTTGAAGAGAAGATTTTATTAATTCTGTCATAATATTGCCCTTGACTAGATCCCTTCACCAATGAATTAAGACGCCGCTATTACTTGGATCAATGCTGTATGATATTGGCATCCTGCAGAAGTGGTAATTATTGTTTTAGAGTAAATTGCTTATGAACTATGTCTTCATAAACCTATTGGAGTATCAGTTAGGCTCCTTTAATGCTCATAAAAACCTGCGGCAATGTACTTAAACATGATATAAGCCACTAACTGATTATTCAATAACACTGTAGACTGATATATATATATATAATATATTATATTATAACTATAATACATAATAATATAACATTATATATAAAAAAATTTAATAATCATACTAATAGATGGCTACATACCAATGTTAGATTTGACTTCTAACATAAACTGGACAACAATTAAATGAATCAAAGTTAGCATCATTGCACAAGAAAAAGTAATCTGAAGTCTATTAGCCATTTAGTCAGAATTGCTGAAAAGCAATTCGTTTCTGACTGAAGGCGGACATGTCTCGAAATCGACTAAATAAAACAACAGTCCAATATTCTCTCGCTCCAAAACAACTCTTCAAAGACATGATGCCACACTGTTATTTATGATTTTATTTTGCTCTCTCTGTCTTGACTGGTGCAGGAAAAAAAAAAAAAGACAAAATGAGCCCCTAACCATGCCTCATCTCCATCAAGAATTCAACAATCATCACTAATTGTCAAATTTGATGCTAATGATTGATGAATTAAACATGTCTCCATCAATTAGTCCCCAGAGAACAATTCTGCATAAAAAGGGGATAATGCAATTACAATGTGGAGAAAATCAGAGGAGAGTGCAGGGCAGAGACGGTACACAAGATCTCCTGCCACTTCACACACGAGCCGAGAGTGACACGATGAGCGGATGCGGAGTTAGAGGTGACCATGGGCACGCCTGGGGGGGGCGGCGTAATCTCAAAAACACACAGTCGAGGCAAAAGTCTCTGGGACATTTTCAAAACTCTGTTTGTTTGTGTGATTGTAGCTTAATCAATGGTGTGGGTTTGGGGCAGATGGGCAGCAAAATGGAAGGGGTATCCATCCATCCGTCTATCTATCTATCTATCTATCTATCTATCTATCTATCTATCCATCTATCCATCTATCCATCCATCCATCCATCCATCCATCTATCTATCTATCTATCTATCTATCTATCTATCTATCTATCTATCTATCTATCTATCCATCCATCTATCCATCCATCCATCCATCCATCCATCCAGTTATTTTAGCAGTTCTGTTTAGTGCCACTAGTGTCACAAAAACAGCACTCTACACTTTCAAAAACAAACGTTTCACAGTCAAGAATCTTGATGATTATGTGGTTTGATTGTTCTTTTGAGCAAGTGTGTACAAATGGTCAAATCATTATCGGATCACGTCTAGAAAAAACATCTAAATGTCCTTTGCACTTTTCTTGCCATCCGTACACGCTATTAGGCTAAGTATTAGGGTCCTGGTGAAGGGAGGCCTGAGGTTGTGGTGTTAAGTAGAGGCGATGGATTAGCAGGGGGTGGTGATGATTTCTCCTCATCTCTCCTCGTTTCTCTCGCCGAGCGCTGTCAGATGGCTGATGAGCCGTGGAGCGAGCCCTGACCCTCTGAGCCGCCGCTGCCATTATATACAAGTGCGGAGATAATGAAGCATCCATGCTAATGTCGAAGGGAGGGCGGGGGAGGGGTCAGGGTGGAGGGGGGGTTCTGTTAGATCATCTGCTGTTCAGGTCAAAGTGAAACGGCACCGCGACGCCCTTACAAACTGAGAGTGGATTTCTGCGACTTGGAAAGACATACAGATTACATTGTGTTCGTTTGCGTAAACTGCAATGATCTCGGTGCCGACATCTGAAACGTGGCAGGTCCGACGGAAATACTGTGACAACCAATAAACCGATATTTTAGCCACAACTTCTCGCTTTTAGAGCGTATGACTCAAGCTCATCGTAAGCAGAAGCGGCGGCCATTCGATTTCAAGCGGTGTATTGGATAATAAGCATCTGAAACTGTTTTAGAAAGACTTGCGACGTGATGCAAAACATCTTATTTCCTTCTCACATATAAAAGAGCATCCGAAATGATTGTGCCATTATTGAAAGAGGCCGTCATGAGACTAACGTATGTGGTAAAGTGTCATTAAAGGAGACTCAGTCATAAAAGTGCTGGATGAGGACATTTATACACAAACACATCAACATTGCTCATTTAGGATTTACTTAAGGTTAGTGGTCGACTATGGATAGCTAGATAAGAGGGTGGCCCATATTCACACACACACACACACACACACACACACACACACACACACACACACACACATAAATAAGATGGATTCTCACAGTACATACCAAACTGTAGTGGTCAGGAGTTTTTCAATGGCCAAAGCAATTAAAATCTACTTATTTTTTGCATATAAGTAAATCTTAACAGTGTTTTAGTAACTACAAAAGTAAGATAAGTTATTCAGTGCACACTAGATTAGTCAAGGAGGTTTACTATAATAGTACATGTATGTTGACAAAAAAATGTCAATTAAACTAGTGATCTGTTAGATAAGAGTACCATTTGCATTATTCTTGTTTACCTCAACCAATTGTACAACAAAAATGACAGTAAAATTTCTGAAATGTATTTTCTTTTAATCCATTGCTAAAAAATATTTTTAACATTAAAAATGTTGGTAGAAATTAAGCATGGTAGAATGAACACTTCTCTTTAAGTTGGCAATTGGACCCAAGTCTAAACAACAAAAATTCTAAATAATATTTTAAAACCAAAAACTATCCATTGACAAAACTCCTGGTATATTTAAAAATGGACATATGGCGGGGAAATACAGCTCATCTCTAAAATAACCAATCATCAGCTGATTTAATTGGTTTATTACAACTAAAAAAACGTTTTTACTTGAAAACAGAAAGCATACATTATTGTTACGTTCCCACTTTAGTCTAGGGGGTTATATTGACAAAGCTGCTAGTGGATTTAAAAATTTGACATATTGCGCAAAAAAAAAAACTGCTAATGCGATCTTCTCTAAAATAACCATCTGATTTATTGGTTTATCACAAAAAATTGTCGATATATATTGTCTATCACTGCACAAGTTACGTCTTAGTTCACAAGGACAGGTTGCACAAGTCTGAGAAGATATTCGTAAAAGAAAATACATCTGCATCTTGTGTACCACATGTAAATGAACACAGTGAACACACTGTGTCTCTCACACTCTTATAAATACACCTCTAGAGCAGATGTCATTGATTAAAGCTGATGGGCAGGCCATTAGCGCTTTGATATTATATATCTGTCAGCGGTGACACAACTGAACGCACGCTTGCAGAATGATCATATTTAAAACGGTTCCGGTGAATACTTAGCAGAAAGATTAGACCGGGCCTCATCGAGACAGACTCTTTTACTTGCGGACACATGCGTTCATTCATTTGCGCTCCTTCACTCCCTCACTCACTCTTTCTTTTTCTCATCCTCACCCCCCTCATCTCCCCAATCCTACACACCCCCCAGAGTTCCTAATGGTCTTTAGATCAGGAGGAAGTGTATGAATTACAGACTACAGAAAAAGACAGGGAACAGCTAGACCGCCATGAATGAAAAATTACCCCTTTGTTCCTTCGCATCAATTGCATGCCTAATGAAATCAAAATCAGATTGCATAATCAAGTGTACGTCCTCCACTCGGCGGAGGCCCACTGCGAATCGTAACCTTTTCCCTCTCGAGTGGAAATTAACACAATTTTCCTCTAATACGAAGCAGAGTGAAAAAGGGAAACGGGATATGCGGCCCGTGTCAAATTGGGACCTGAGCGTTTCGGCGTAAATTTGTGTTAAACCGAAGGTCAACTGGCGTATCTACAAAATAACACAGATAAAAAGCCATCTCAGACCTGCAAATGTTGTATAATATATGTAAAAACAATACATATATTGTTGCCTTTGGCTTGCTCAGTTGGGGATATTTTGGGGATATTTAATTTAATTTGATCAATCAATAAATTCCTCTTGAAACAAACTTTGTTGTATTATTTTAATTTAATACTGTGAAGCTGCTTTGATACAATCTGTATTGTGAAAAGCGCTATACAAATAAACTTGACTTGACTTGACTTGACATATACAAAAATGTCTGTCTATAAAGATCTAAACTGGTTATTAAAATGGCTTGAATGATTGAAATCAACATGAATTTCCATTTACAACACATTTAACAGTATAAATAAATAAAGATTATATTTGGATTTTAAACGTCAGGAATAGACTGAATCATGAAGTGGACAGCCTTAATCTCATATTTACTGACAAAAATATTAGTTGAGGAAGGTTTTTTGGGAGGATCCTACGGTATGCATGTATGTTACTTAGTTCAAATTCTTTTGTGCATTAAATTTACAGTCTTTCCTCAATTTATGACCCCTTAAAAACATACCTTTGCAATCAAATTTTCCTTTATTTTTTGACATGTAAGAGGTTTACTTCTAATATCATTGCGTCTTTGGCCCCGTCCACCGGCGCGTTATTGAGATGAGAGAATTAAGGAGAATTCATTGTTTTATTAAGGAGAGAAGAGAGATACAGGATCCCTGGACTAAAAACAACATTACCTTTCAAAGGATCCTAATGCTAGGAAAGTGGCTATTTATTTTCAACTATGTGATTATCTCAGTTCAGTACATTTCACTGTGGATTCTTTGGTAAATCAGTCGGAATTCCGGCGCAGGCTTTGCAAACAAGACTTTTACTGCAAGATATGGACCTGACAGTAATGCCACAACATGTAACCAACCATGTTAATTCTAATGCCTGATCTGTGATCAGTGATTTCTGACATGTATTGATTCATGTACAGTTAGACGTTCTTGGCCTCAAAATTGTTTAAATCAATGCGTCAGTAAATCAAGCCATTGACTAAATAGTCAACTTCACATTGTTTTTCTTAATAGCATGAAAATAATGTGTTACTTAAATTGTGATTACATTATTTACAGAAAGCGATCAAAGGACCCTCCCTTTATAATCGCTGGAGATGTCAATCACACAGCGCGGGTTTATCAGTGACTGAGTTCTGGACTCTCGCTTAAACTCCTGTTACAATCAATGACACTGACTACACTGCACAGCGAATCTCCTCTTATTTACATTGTGTTTGAACTGTTGAAACTGCAGAAAAAACAATGCTCATCGCTGCAACCTTTCATGTGACGGAAGTAGATCTAAATATAATGCTATAATCAACACTTTTCACATCTCGATAGCTATAATAGTAAAAACGTAGTAAAGGTTTTCAAGAGTTCAACATGTAATTCCTATTTAATATGCAAAGATGTTAGCCAATCATAGCAGGGGACGTTTATATTTAAGTCTCACAGCTGACACGCCCCTTGAAACAGAGCGTTCAAATCAGAGGGCTAAATTGAGGATAGAAAATGGCCTTTTATTTCTAAATTATGACCATTTTTGATGTAAAAATCATACTAACATAATAATTGCACCTCAGGAAACATAAATGCAGTTCATGACCCTTAAATATTAAATTATTGGATTAGTCGATATCTGCAAAATAAAATTAATATTAAATCCACAAAATAAATGTAACATTAAAACTTACATTTGGAAAGAGTGAATTGAATGCACTGCTGAATCTGAACTAAGTTTTGTTGTAAATACGCAGTTACAGTAACAATATACTACATTTAATTCAATATCCAAAACATTCTCTAAAATATGCTAAATAAGTATCTAAATCATGAAGAATTCATAACACAATAACACATTTTATGCTGATAAATCATGATTGATTTATCAAGATGTTTGATTTTTTTAACAGTTTGACAGATAATTTCATAATTTTTCACATTCTTATTATAAACTAGACTATTTTCATCAACAAAATTTTAAAGAATTTTAAAGTAAAATGGACAGAAATGAATAAGACATTATTAAGAGAAATGTTATCTAAATGTTCATTAAAAAAAAAAACTTTTAACATTGAGAGTGTGATTGATGACAGCAGGAAATTAGTCACTTTTGAGGCTGAGCAAGTAATTAGATTAAACCACAAATATGTATATAAAAATATAAAATGTAATTTAGATTTTCAGTGATACATAATACTACAGTGACATATAAAACTAATTCTTTAATAAATAAATATTTGCTTATTTATGCAACTATTCCTATAACCTAAATACAGATGTACAGTCTTAACTAATGCTGTGATCTGTGTGTATTAGCTGCCTAAGGCCATGTTTGAGCTCTTTACCCAGACATCTCTATGTTCTGTAGCTTGAATAAAACAGGTCCAGGTGTTCTGACTATTTCAGGTCCAAATGCCCCCAAATTCTCCCTTTTCTAACCTCTGCAGTCGACTGAAGGTTAATTAGTTGCCAACCTGAACGCAATTTCAACTTTTGTGGTTTTTCCGAGCAACCCCATTCATCTGGCCCAGCAACACTGACAAATGCTCTCTGTGACCAATAAACCCGGTTCCCTATCCAACACAAGACTGGACACAAGCCAGAAAACTGCAGTTCCCAGAAGCCCTTGCTGACCTGTCTTTAATAGTGCAAAAGCAATTAGCCCAGGCTAAGTGATGCTGAGGTCCTGGCCGGTTATGTTTCCACAGTGGTCCTGCCAGCTTGCAGAGCCCCTGGAGAAAGTTGCTCCTGTTTTTTTTATTAATTACACTTGATCTCAGCTACCTAAATCCAATTATACCTACACAGACTTCCCAAACTCTCTCTCTCTCTCTCAAGTGAAAACAGAGTAAATCTGGTTCTTACAAGGCACAAATAAACCGATGTACAGCCAAATCCGAAAACAAGCAGTATACATACGTTTCAGAATGGATGCTACTTTAGTCGAACAGTTCCTGACTACTAACACACATTAGGTAGAGCTACAAGAGGTTTTTAATGAGGAATCGACAATTTAACGATGTTGCAATTAATAAATTCATTCATTATAAAGTATAACACTACTGAATCAGTTCACACTTACTTGTGGCGCCGATACCGAGTTGTAAAGTGCTGCGGTCTTTGGTCAGTCCGTTGGTTTTGGGGCTGGCTGTAGGGGCGACCGTGGCCACCGCTCTGGGCGGCCTCTTCCCGGGAACCTTCACCGTCGTCCGCAGCAAATCGATTTCTTTACCGTGGATGTTCTGCATGTAGTCCTGAGAAATAAAAATATGACATTATGTACTTCTAGATGTAGGCTGGGAAATTGGACAACAGTAAACCCACATCTGACACATCGTGAATGAGAATGAGGCTTTGAAAATGCAAAATCACAGTGCGTTCAATATATGCTCCCGAAATGTAAAGTTTCTAGTCGCAATTAAATTCCGCTTAACCATTGTTTTCTTAATGAGTAGGACCAAAATAATTTTAGTACAGTATTTCAGGCTCATTTTTGGACAAATGCTAATTAAATGAGTCAAACAAATGTCATAAAAATCATTTGGTTGTAGTATTATTTAGTTACCAACTCTAGTATTAAGTTTTGGGGTATTTAATTATTTTCTAGTATTTAAAGTCAGCATGATAAGGTATCTGCAGAGGTCTTTTGTTCCCTATTTTGACATATATCTGAGTGAAATGGCTTTTTGATCAAGAAAAAATGTAGGGCGGGGCTTGATTTTGTCCATAGGGAACTGATTGGATGGTTGTGGCTTGCTATTGGTCGATCTCAAGTGAGTGACAGGTTGTCCTGCACTCGCGTCAGTAAGAGAAGAGAAGAGATGTCGCTCCAAGAGGGTATTTTGATTAAAGAAGAATTGAATTTAAAATAAAAAGTATGTGCACAGATAAATAATTTAGAATAAATACTGCAGTATTCAATAAAAAAAAATTGCCCATTTTGATTTCATTGTGACTAAGTATATTCTAATATTTTCTAGCATTTCAGTGAGAACTTAAGACATATTTTCAACATTTTCTAAATAAATCGACATCTAACAACAGCATGACATATTGAACTGTCTGTACTTCTATTATCAATATCCACTGCCTAATTTGCATGAAATTAAATATGCCTGAAGTTTACACAAACAAACAATGAACAGATGCAGCGCTAAAGCAAAGTAAGAAAAAAATAACCAAAGAAAGAAACTTTTTAGAGGTCCTGTAGCTTTAAAAAAACAAACACAACAATGAATAAAAGCAGCTTTGGACAATCAAACCAGCACCAGACCCACGCAATCTATTTCACCTGTTTCCACGCTGCCGCAGATTAGCAAAATTAGCATTAATGACTGCGAGCAGACTCATTCCAATTTAAATCGGGCTATTCCATTTTCAAGGGAGTTTGCAAAGCGCAAATGGGCTAAGCCAAGGTGCAAATCACCCTGCTCAGCACAAAAGAGGCGAGCAGAGATTTTGGCCTCGAAAGTCTCCCGCCAACTCCTCTTCACTTTTATTGCGCCCCATAAAGCACTAATTTCTTCAAAAGCCTCAGTACTAATTACCCAGTGAGCGCTCTCATTCCATTTTATTGCTGGAATTAACAGCCAGTTTGAGGCGCAGAAAGCTATTAAGATGTGTGATTAAGCCATATTCAATTAGTTTCTACAAACAATTTAATTGATGTAGCAGACAGAATTAACAGAAGGGGATTGTGGGATAGCTCGGCTGGCTGCGGCGCAAAATTAAACCGTCTTTCCGTGCATCTCTCTCTCTCTCTCCCGGTCTTTCTCGTTGAGCTAAACGAGTGGTCCACAGGTGTCCAAACCCAAATGTCTCTAACGATTATGACGCCCATGGCATCGCGTGCCTATTACACACACCGCTGGCATGAGATGCGCATTATATCGATAATAAACATGCAGTTCATGTGAGAGACGTGAGTTTGGCCAAGATATTAATTTCGGTCATAGTCCGTGGAGACCGCTAAATGTGTCTCATGTAACTTGTCTTGACGGTCAAGGTACGCCGCTTCTCCAGTGGATCTTAATTAGGAAGCCCTTATTAATTACTAACCTATGTTACAAGTGTCGTAGAAACACAAGAACAAAGATAGGCGTGAACGTGACGTATGCAAATGAGGGGAACGGAGGAAAAAGGGACGCGTGAGAAAGCTGGGGGATGAGTGAGAGGGGATTTTAGGAGGTATTAAGGCCGCGCGGGGGTTCTGACAGAGATAAATGTTTCCGCGCGAAACGGCCTGTGCTTTTCCCGCGGCGACTGCCGTAAGATACGAGAGCTGCTGGAGCAACGGAAGAGAAGCTGACCTCTACGGCCCTCGTCTGTATTAGTAGAAACCTAGAAAATACCTCCAAAACCCCCAAACAGTCTCTCAAACTGAATCTGAATGTAATCTATAATATCATCGTTTCAAATGTTCATTATTCAAATAAGGTTTTAAAGATGTATAGAAATCATGCTAGTGCAATCGCGAAAAATCCCTTTGATATGTCCCGTTACGTCAATGTTGTAATCGATTTCATGGTGTTTTTAACTGGAACGAGAGGTCGGATTCGTGAACAATTCTCTTTTTATGCAAAATTGGTTACAAGCGAAGAACAACGTTTGTAGGTCACTTGACTGTAAAGGATATCAGAGGTTAAAGAAGGAACATTCTCCAAACCTAAAATGAACATCCCATTTACTTAAAGGGATAGATCACCCAAAAATGAAAATTCTGTCATCATTTACTCACTCTCAAGTTGTTCCAAACCTGTATGAGTTTCTTTCTTCTGTTGAACACAAAAGAAGATATTTTGAAGAATGTCGGTTACCAAAAAGTTGACCCATAAACTGTTTTGTTACCCATATTCTTCAAAATATCTTCATTTGTGTTCCGAAGATGAACGAAGGTCTTACGGGTTTGGAACGACACGAGGGTGAGTAATTAATGCCAGAAATGGTTCTATGTCAGAACGCCGGCTCACTATTGGCTAGCTCCTGAGTCAGCATCACACGCATATGCTGTGGTGGTCACGTGACCAGCGTCGGCCAATAGTGAGGCGGCGTTCTGACGTAGAACCTGGAAGTGCTGCACTGTTTACACTACATCAACAGCATTGGATTTCATCAAAAATATCTTAATTTGTCTTATGTAATTAATACGTAATTAAAAGTAATTAATGATCGAATTTTCATTTTGGGTGAACTATCCCTTTAAGAAAACTTTCCTGGCTAACCAACAGAGAACCTAGAATGTATATGAACAAAAATAGACTGTTCTAGGATCCAAAAAGTATTAGTTGGGTAAGCAACATCAAATGCAGGAATTTACACCAAATACCACTCAGTGAATCATTTGTTTGAATCAGTTCACTGAATTGAATCATCTTAATGAACCTATTCAGCTAAATGAACTCTAACAGCAGAGGAGACGCATACTTACATGTAAACTAGGGTGGTAGGTGAGCAGGCCGTTGTCACACAAAGTTACGTATTTCTTCTTCCACTCCTTATTAAGTGATTTCCCACTCCTTTTTAACAAAATCCCCTGTTCAAGACAAAAAAAAAATCAGTGATGAGAAGATTTCAGATCAGAAAACATTCACAATACTCTGAATAACAATCAGCAGGGCCATTTTAATAACACAGAAACAATTTAAGGTTCAGGTTCAGGATGAAGAAGATCAGCTGGTCAGATGTCAAGACACATCCCCCAAGTTTCCCCAGCACTGTGAAGATTCATGTACTCATTCACACTTGAGTCACACACACACCCTCATTTGCATAAATACAAGGCCTATCAACACATAGTGTAGATTTTCACAGTCAATTTTCACATTTTAAACCACTGCATGGCTTCTTCACACCAAACATTTGCTGGTAATGTTTTGTTTTACTTTAAGTAGGTCAACTTTTTTGTATTGCCCACATTTGTTTAATGCAAATTTTTGCCACTAACCTTCTCCAGTGATTTACATCAGTTTGTCACATCGTTCTTGGTGTGAACAGACCTTTCTATTTATTGTGATTTTTTGGATGATTTTATCCAGAATGACTTACAAGTGAGAAATAGTGCAACAAAAAGTTATATAAAAATAACTGCATATCAGCCATAAAAACGACAGTACTCTGTTTCCTCATAACATCTCCACAAACGTCATGTTTCACACTTTTATAATTAAGTAACTGTATGCCATTACAAGCTGCCTTTGATAGAACTATCAGGTTAATAAACAAATAAAATATCTAATATATATATGACATTAGCGGTTCCTGCTTCAAAACCAGTAGGTTTAAGAGAAGAACCAATTTTTCCAGGCCTGGATCACTTTTTCCTTGGTGGACACCCACAGTCGGAGGCCGGATTGGGCATCGGCACCGTGTCTGTGCACATCAAAGACTGTGATGAGCACATATCAGTGCTGTGGGGGGAGAGCAGAAGCTAAATCCAATTTGTGCACAGACTCAGTGTGTATTCTTTTGCCTGTTGCGCCGGCGAACTCTCCCAGACCTCTGCTAGCACGAGGATTAGAGCCTGTGATCCCGAGCTCTTCAAAAGCTTCCAGCCTCCGTCCCGTCCCCTGCTCAAGGCCTCACCATCAATCTCCCGCTGTTCTTTTAAGAAAACACTCACTGAGCATTCATCCCCTAAAGTCCAGCCAGGACAAACACTCCCTGGCCAGGGCTGGAAGTGCACAGAGGTGTTTAGGGGTGGGCGGCAGGGAGCACAGGGGGTTTGGGTGGCCTGTTTTGGCTTAATTAGGGGATTAGGGAAGATTCCTGTGCTCTTTACCACTTCCTGTTGGGAGTGAGAGAGTAGGAGGGCTCTGATGTGTTAACCGGCCGGCCTGACACTGAAGGGGACTAATCCACGTGAAGAATACACTACTTGCTTAACATCAGTTGCTGACCCGGGGTCAACTGGGTATCATGGTGTTTACCCGACAATCAAGTCCTAATCCTCTCCTCGCCTTGATCTCATCCCTCCACGGATATTCTCTCCTAAATACAGCTCTATCAACTCAACCACTCAAAAGAAGTAGTATTTAAAGCAGTTGACATTACTACATTACTACACATTACATTGACTTTACAGTGACATTACATATTTATATGAATGTAATATAAAATTATATATAAGTCAACTTTTTACATTTTATTATATATATATATATATATATATATATATAGACATATTTTATTTATTTATTATTGAATTTCACATTATTTTATTTTAAGCATCTGGCTGACAGTTTTATCCAAATGCTCTAAGGCCATATGTAGTAATAATAATAATAATATATATGTAGTTAAAACAGTAAATCAAATTAAAATAGCAAAGAAAAAGCAGTGAAAAATAGAATATTAATGCATAATAATAAAATAAATTAAATTAAATGTAAAAAGTTGACATGTTATATATAATTTTATATATTCCATTCATGTAGTGTCAAACAATAATCTGACAAAAGCATAAAATAAAATATAATGTGAAATAATAAAAATAAATGTAATAGCAAAAAAGCAAAGAAAAATCTCAGAGTTGTCCGTCAAATCCATAAAATAATACAGCAAAGAAATGTGAAATAAAATATGTAAAGAAAAATTGACTCATTATATATAATTTTATATTACATTAATGTAGCTTGAACAGTAGTCTACCAAATGCATAAAATAAAAGTGAAATATATATTTTTAAAAGTATGCAAACATAGCCATCTTATTTACTTATAAATTTCTCCAGATTTGACTGATTGACTAATCCTGTATAAACACTGTAAAGGAAGCATGCTTGAGGGTTTTGGTCAAGCTTGTATTCTTCCTTGTATTTGGTGTTCATAATATATATTATGATCACTATGCTGGAAGCTTTCATAAGAAGCAACCATCTGTTAGCTGAACTGCCCTGTCATTATTCATTCAATAATGCACGTGTTCCTACAGAATTCCTATCGGTTTGCCAATCAAATAAATTAAACGGACAGCCGAGTGACCTCTTCTGGCAACGGCTTCTGTGCACGTACATGGACGTCGCTCTAGTCACGTTTGTTTCCAACAGTCATGGATGCATAAACATGATCGGTGAAATCACACCCCACAGTGCTGAAACAGATCAATGCTAAAGGAGACAAATATGAACGTCTAGCATCAATAAAAAGAACATAAAGCAAGATGTTCAGGGTGGATTTGTGGATCTTGGAAAATGACCTCTATGTACTTTGATACTTTCAGATATTTCAATGAGAAAGTCTGAAATCATTAAATTATGTGTTTAATCTATTCCTTACTTAAAAGTACCATTATAAAATGTACCACGTTTTTGAAGATAATGATGGTCAAATCATGATGGTAGTATTTGAAGTTTTCCTTCAAGTACAAATTAAATACCATAAATATGGTAAATATAATTAAGTGTCATGGTATTACCATCTGACACCCTCAGTATACTATGGTACCACCATAGTACTTTAAGGGGGATATATTACTATCATGAATGCAATTTTTCTTTCATTTCTTTCATTAATTTAGAAAATGTATTTACAGTCTAATAAATGTATACTTTAAATTATTTATAAATCATGGTAGTGTTTGTTGTATTGCCTTTATGTAAATAAATAATTAACATTACAGTAAATCTTGAGTATAAATTGTACAAAATAATATAAGAAATTTCAATGAAAATAACCATTGTAAATAATAGGAATTACAGAAAAGAAAAAAAAATTGTTAAATGCACATTTCACTTAAATATAAACTTTATATCAAATATATTTCACTACAAAATAAATTAAAACTTAAGTAAAAAATTATATATTTATTTTAAAAATAATCCAAGCGTATTATGGTGATGAGAATTTAGGAGAAAATGTGACTTAATTGTCATGAGAATAATTGCACAATGCAAAAAATAAATAAAAATAATAATATCTAAAATCCCCAAAAAGATTCACCCTAAAGGTGGTTATTTACATTAGACTCTTTTTTTCTTTCTTTTTTTTTTACCACATCCTACAGCCCAATAAGCCAACATAAGTATACAAACGCCATGCTGAATGCACACGCACCTGTCCGTCTTCTATCTCCTAAACCAACAGACACACACACACACACACAGATCCCTCTCTTCCTGTAGCTCACACAGACATGTCTATCATCACGATGGCCTCAGTTCTGTGGTCAGCGGAGGAGAGGAGGGGGGAAAGAAAGAGGAACTTACTGGGATTAAACACAAAAGCCTTGTGTTGACAGTCTCCCTGTGTCACCCCTGAGCCATCACTGCTATTGTTGTCCTTATTTACCATTTTTACTGATTAGGAGGGATGGGGGGGTCCACAGTGTGTAATTTGCCCAGTGGGAGGTAATTATACTCCCATGGCACTTTGATCTTCCTGACTGTGCATTTGACTGGCCGGGCAATCAGCTCCATTGAAAGGCGTCCCACCATGGCCAGCGTCCCCCCCTCTCCTTTACTCTCTCTGTGACTATCCACTACAGACAAACAGATTACAATGACTGCTCTTAAAGGGATCATCTTTAAAGCAGGAGTGTAATTGATGCACAATGGAGATAGAGTAAAGGAGGTCGACTGAGAGGAAATAGTTGTGTGATATGTTAACTGTGAGAGGGACCCGTCACCCCCATCATGTTAATGCTATGATCCATATACACCATATACAAATGTTCCTATTGTGCATTCTGAATAATAATAGATAAATAAATGCATATATTTCCCCACTAACCTGCAGAAGTCCAGTGCTCGTCTTCTCATTAACTGTGTTTTTCTCTTACTGATCATATTTCATAATTGTCGACTTTACATTTTTAAATGAATTTGACTGATAAAAAGGATTGCTTTTATTCCAGTCTTTTAAAATATTTGAATGGATGAATGTGCGGTGCGTGCCTTAAATCAATTTAACGATGTTAAATATTGAATTAATCTTAAACAGTAACGAACTCAGCGTAGAGGAGAATGACAGTCAGCTATTTTGAATATATTAATTATGATTTTTGGGCATAAATGTAAATTATGATTGACAATGAAAAATGACACAATAGTAATTCAAATAAATGAAGGTTTGTATTCATCAGGTGTCGCACTCTTTAGCATCGGTCACTGGTTTAGACGAGCACTGACACCCTGTGGTGAAATAATGGCGTATGTTTTAACAGCCGCTGCTTTCTCAGATCACAGGAATCATCAGAATATCTCTTCTCCTGTCTTTGAACATGTTCAGGTTTCTACAGATTCTTCCAGACACTCATTTCAGGTGGTGTTCAGTCAACTACGAGACTACAGCACATTGAAAATATACATAACCGGAAATAAATGAGCTGTACTATTTCAAAACGGAAGTGCGTCACAAAGCTCAGCGCAAGTAATCCATTGAGATTAATATACTTTTCAGATCTACAATTTAACATAAAATTGCCTCGTGAAAATTATACTTCAGGCACTTGTACACAATTTATTTGTACATTTATTCTCACAGCACACAACAGAAACTGAATGGCTACAATGAATTACAAAATTTACTAAACTTTTTTTAAATTACCTTATTATTTGTAAACTATTTTTAAACTTAATTATGTAACTACTTTCAAGCTAGTTGTGTATTATTTTTTGGAAATGATTTCTAAAAAAAAATTTCAATATATGTGAAATATATATTACATGGAAAGAATTCCTCAAACAATTTTGTTAAACTAGATCTAAACTAGATTTGTTAATTGCGTCTTAATGTCTTTCAAAACTATTTCTAAACAACATTTTTTACTAAACTATTTTCAAACATATTTGGAAAGGATTTCTAAACTACTTTTGTAAAACTACCTTATTTGTAACATGGTGTTTAAAAACTCTCTAAACTACTAGAAGGAAATAATTTTGTAAACTAAATCTGAACAGCCTTCGTAAACTACTTTGAAATGAATTTATTGTATAATACTGCTTGGAGACTATATCTAAATATACTTTTATAAAACTACCTTATTTGTAAACTCCTTTTTAAAAACTATTTCTAAATTGACGTTGTTACCTTAATTCTAAAGTATTTTATTAGAAAATGACTGTGTAAAATACTTTTGTAAACTAATTTGAAATTATAAACTATTTGGAAGCCATTTTCTAAAGTACTGCAACAGGATTTGCTTAAAGTCAGAGGTTGCATGTGATGCTTGTCCTAGGAATGACTTCTGTTCAATGTGACAATGCTAATCTCTGGCAGGGGTTAAAGGTTAAGGCTAGGGTTCATTTGAAAATTGAATCAGAGGCTCAAAAAACAACAAATGAACGAACAACTCTGCTAAAGAAAAATAAATATTTGACAGCTACTCCATCAAGTACTACCGCCAATTACTAAGATGCATCCTCTCAAAATCACATTAGCTCTTTCTGACGTCAGACGAGGTATTTCACTAAACTGCATTTACTTTCTGTTCAAACACATACATCACAAAACTGACTGTAATGTAGAATGTAATGATTCTTGAACACCTGTTTCTACTGAATGTTATAAGTTAAAGTTCTTATCCATGATTAAACAACATTAAATTCCAGTTTCGGTTCATAAATCATATTAAATGATTAAAAAAAGCAATGGATACTCAATAATTGCACATTTCCCAAAGGGTGGCCAAATCCCAAATTTCTTGTTAGGGCGAGTTGGGCAAGGCTGATGATTATGTATCAATTATTAACTAAATAAATAAAATATATCCAACATAAAAACTAAAAATGAAATTGATTAACGTGTAAGTTCATGGACATTCAAATACATCATGGCAAGAGCAGGCCAAAGGCTAAGTATAATTTTCCAATATGTTGCAAGTGATTCACATTAGAGATTTTGGAGCTGAAAGTAAGTCATTGTTTGCCAGATTATGTGTAATTATGTGTAAAAACCTGCCAACAGGTTACTATAGATAGAACAAGAATATGTAGACTTAGTTAGCATTGTGTTGTACTGACATCTGTTGGTCGCACAAAGAAATTGACTGAGAAAGCCTAAAATAATCAAGTTCATTTCAGTTTCAAAGTCTTCAAAAATAGTTTGCATGCCCTTTTAGTGCTGAAACACACATCCACATCATGCATACATAGTAAAACACTACTTAAGAGATTGACATTTAAAAATCCTATCCTACAACAGTGTACTTACCTCATATAATGAGTGTATGAATAAGGTGACATACCTGTTTGATGGGTATGGCCCTTCCACTCCCTATACTGTCAGTTTTATTCTCAATGCTCTTTGTCTGATCACTGGCTTTCCGTGACTGCAAAGAAACAAGACAAGATGTCAGTGCAAAGAACAAACTGGGAACATACATGGAGGTGGGGAGGGTGTGTGTGTGTGTTGTGTCTTAACTCTAGTGTGTGTGTGTGCAGGTGAAATGTGTGTCAGTGTGTTGTGGGGGACAACAAAAAATAGCAAGAAAAAGGCTCAAATAAACGCGCAAGCAGAACGGTGCAAACATACAGCAGCACATTGAACGTGCAGTATATATAGATACATATTTTCACAGACCAGGACAGACACACAAAACAAAACGACAACGGAAAATATCAAGTTCGACCAATAAGGAAACACAGGAAGTCAGAACTGAACCCCCTCAAGAGCTCTTTTGCAAATCTTTGGCGCCTCCCTGTGGCTTTACCAACCACAGATGCAACAGATTCAAACAATTCAAGAACAATAAATGCAGTTTTATATACAAAAGTGAGAAAAACAGCACAGGTTAGAAGGGAGGAAAGGGTTCAATTAATACGGTGACGGCCTCCACCTGTCAAAACATTTGATAAACACTTCCAGGTCAGACGAGAAAAGAAAAAAAAGATGCAATATTAGGGTTAAATTCACAGAAACATTTCCAACAAAGCAAAATCATGGAGGAAAAAACGTTAGGGGATTAATTTATACATTTCAGATCTGGATTACAAGATGTCTCCGCTTCCAGGAAGTGCCTGGAAAATGTCATTAAGCAAAGAATTAAATGTTATACAAGGAATTTTCTCACTCAAAACGAACCAAAAACATCCACAATGCACTCATACCCGACAGACAACATCATGGTCTCATACGAAACAAGATGAGGCGCTCATTCGCAAATGGAGAGAGGTATGGTTTCATCTACTCAAATAAACTAGGCTGATGTGTATTTTTCAACAGTTTATTTTCGTTTGGATATATACAGACACCATACAAATCAAGTCACAGGTTTACGTGGAAATAGTCAACAGGCAGAGCCACACATTGCAGTTCCCACAAGAGAGAGTTTGACTAAAGAGGCGCTGTTTCATATATCTCATATATTTATAGAATATACTTTCTATAGAATACCATTGGAAATCAAATTCAATACAAGATATACGGCAGTCTATATTTGTCCATTATTGAATGATATAAAAAACGAAACAGTGTGCAACGCATGGAACAGTTCATCTTACCACATTGTCATGAAATAAAAAAAATGAAAAAGCAAACCAATTAAATAAAAGAACAAAATAATGGCTCTGGGTCACAAATAGATACTACATTCATACAAGTCGGTGCATTTCCGTCACGCTTCTCTACGTTTATGAAGGCCTTCATATTGTTCAGACTTCACACCGAGCGAGCAAACCGCAACCGGGCGTCCCCCGCGACACCTGCATCAACTAAACAAGCAGCTTTATAAACGCATCACAACGCAATGTGACGTCTCAGGGTGTCATGTGACATCATGTTAGTTTCACAGTTAGTTTGGTGGTCAGCATATCGGTCGGCACGAACAATTAAGCTATGTCATCCGGGAATCCGGATTCACATCTTTTCATCGGTGAGGGATCCGTCGCTATGCCGGCCGTGCAGCATCGGGACCTCGACTAGCATCACATTCGGGTATGACGTGCTTTACAAAGCCGCAGTCTTGTTAATAAAGATGGACGGAGACGCGAGGCGCCGTCTGTGGCGCTCGGTGTGAAGTGTGACTAGCTAAACTAACCCATCAGACACAGAACTCAAAAGAAAAACAGGCAAAAAAAGAAAAAGAAAAGAGAACAAAACAAAGTATATCTTGGCAAATCTCCTAGTGTTTGGAATAACCGCAAAAGTTCTGTCCTTTTGAATTGCGAAGCATCCTTCTTTTTTCTTTTTCTTTTTTTTATTAAATTTTGGGGGTCACGATGGTGTTGTCGATGGCTATAGTCCGAGATTGTTCAGTATACAGGATAAACATTTAGCAGTAAAATGACTGATTATGATTCAGTTCAATGTGTTCAGGTAACGAAAGTTCGAAATCTGTCTTTTTCTGTCCAACCAATGTCCTTAAAACTCAACCATGGCTGCCAAGGGGCATGTGTCCAAGAAAGCCATGGTGATACCCACGATGCAATGCGGGCTATTAGGGGGAATAAAGCAGCGCTTGTTTGCTCCTCCTCACGGAGGACCCCTTCCCATAATGCATTGCGGTCGTACCACCACCAACCCAAGGGCTCATCTAATTGAGGAGAAGCTGGAAAGCCCTTTTAGTTGAAGATAGGTTGGAAACAGAAGAACAAATCTGGAAATATCGACAAAAACAGTTCAACACTTTGGTCACGGGGAGCGTGGACAGAAAGGTTGTAGAGTGAAAAAAAAGCAATGGATCGTAAAAAATGCTAAGACATCTACATTGGATATGATGGCAGATGTAGTATGATTATTGGCTTTTTACAGGGCAAATAGTGATGATGTGTCGAGAAATAATAAAATAAATCAAACCCCTTCCTGTGCTCTTGTAGGATGAAAAATAAACAGACGCCACATCAGACCAATGACAAAAAATGGTCGTTTTTAAGTATCATGGAAGCACTGTGCTTAGTTTCCTGTCCTCTGCTGACATCTAGTGGCAAAGACACACACTTATGAAATGATAATAATGAGGGAATGGTATGAATTATGAGGTGATAGGAAATATTACTAAATCGGCAAACTGTTCTTTTTATATTATTCAATAATATTTAGTCTTTTTATTTATTTAATAATATTTTTAACAAAATATTAAATTTATGGCTTTCTTTAAAATGTAAATATTTAATTTTTTATTTAATATGGAACATATGTTTCATTCTGTCTTACCTTCATTTATTGGCACTGATGTGTGTGTGTGTGTGTGTGTATATATATATATATATAATTTAGTTTCTTTCTTTTTTCTCATTAGATGACCATCCGAATGGTTATTTCTTATAGTCTACTGGTGGTAACAAATTTACTCTTTCACTATGATCAAAAAGACTATGATTATAAGGCCACTCTTGACTTGGAACAATAAAATAACATCTAACATAAATTATATTTATTTGATTGGGGAAAAAAAAAAACTGCCGAAAATTCTGGTGATAGCTAGCAAAGACAAAACAAAGGCTTTCCTCTCATTTCTCGCATGCTATTTTGGAACATTTTGCTAAAATTTGGCAAAAAAGATCCAATTGGCAATGAGATGACTGGTTAGAGATGTCGTCGAAAGGGTAAATTAGTGAACGGTCCAGATCTCCCAGCCGTCTTCTGAACGTTGTCGAGAGGCTGCGTGGCCCCTCCCTCTGGGTATGGCTCCTCCCACACTCCCTCCCCGCCCTCACCCTTGATCCCGCCCACACGGTAAGTCTGGTTTCACGGGGCTCCTCAGAAGGTCATGAGTTGAAACTCCCGTTCGCTCTGCCACTCGGGCACCCAGACGGGGTAGGTGGCGTGCTTCGGCTCCGTCACGCGCACCGGCAGAGCGTCGTGTCTCGCGTGGATGGGGTTAGACACGACCTAGCAGGGAGGGAGGGAGAAACAGGACAGGGGAAGCTAGCAGAAGAGCCGGCACTGCTGCAGCCAATCACCTTGCAGGATCCTTTTGATTGGAGGAGAGTTTGGGGCGAATGGGGACAAATTTAATTGGTTATGGTGGGAGGGGGGGGGGGGTTGATTGGTAGTGGATCTTGATAGGTTAGATTGGAGATGGTGGTGTTGCTAGTACAGTAGTACAGTGTGTGTGGCTCTGCCTCTCTCTGTCTGGCTCCAGCGGAAAGACACGCTAGGTGAATGTCTGTTAAAGAAGAGAAGGGGGCGGGGCTTGCTAGGGAATTTTGCTGATTGACACAGTGAAATTAGGAAGGGCAAAGGGAAAACTATCAGTATTGGGGAGGGGAGGTATTCAAATCCAGAGTAGATAAAAAGCTAAGTTCCCTTGGTGTACAGCTTTCAAAATTTACAGTGTATAAAGGACGAGGCAAATCAAAATGGCGGAAAAATTAGCGTAAATTGAAGTGTCTTGCCTTTTCCTAAACATCTCTCATGTTTTAATGCTTGCCTCCCCGCATTTACTGAAATATGTAGCTATAAAAAGCATGTGGTCATGCGCTTCTGTGGTAGCAGAGGCAGGAGGGATTCGGTTACACTTAGTTCTGTACCTCCCTCTTGTGGTCAGAGATGGCATTACTCTCTCTGGCTTTGCCCTCCACTGCCCTGGGCTTGAGGGGAAGGGGGTGATGAGAGGGTACCTAAGGGCAGATCCACTCACTGCAGACCTAGAAACAGCTTCTCTCTTGCTCACTGGCCGTCTGAAAGCAGCAGGGGCTGCTGGGAGATCTGCAGTCAGGGGAAGTCCAGCACTCTCAGTAGTGGGAGTGCGTGGTGCTCTGCATTAGCTGCCTCATACTTACTGTGAAGATATTGGAGCGTCGTTTGGACTGCTTGCGGATGGGCGTGGGAGTGTTGGAGGCGGCCACTGTCTCGATGCGCATCTCCCTCTGGCTTATGCTGGGGGTGGAGGGAACGGAGGAGGAGTAATCGCTGAACGCACCTCCTCCATTAGCAGCCTGGAACAAACAGAGAGGGAAATGGGGGGGGAGGGAGGGAGGGAGGATAGATAGATAGATAGTAGATAGATAGAAAGAGATGAATAGATGGATAGATGGTAGATGGTTAGAACAACAACGTTAGATAAACAGATATAATGACAGATAAAATGAAAGATTGAATGAACGACAGACAGAAAAACAGATATAACGATAGATTGATAGATATAGATACAGACAGACAGATAGATATAGATATGAAAAGAACAAGAGAGATAGATTGAACGATATAATCAGTATGATTTTCTGTGCACTGACATTCAACAAATTTTGATTTTAATTCATAAAGGCCTGTTCTTTCATCCTGATTCTCATACTTGCATTATGCATGTATAAATACACACTGCACTGTGCAGATGGTTGTGGGCAATATTAGTCCATTATACAAAAAAACAAAACAATTTATGTAACTTTGGAATTCTATTTCCGAGGTACTATGATTTGGGAAAGACAAATTCTAATTTGACACACTAATAGTATGTATAGTATGCAAAATGAGATGCAGCCCAAGCCATACTATTTAGTCAAATAAAAAGCAGGCAAGCTTTTGTTATTTTAGACTGATCAGAGTTTGTGAGATATTAGAGATCTGAACGTTTGACACAAATGTTGTAGGTTCAATCCCAAGAAGGCCAGCCCTGGTTTTATAGTAGAATAGCATTTACCTTAATATTTCTGAGAGATTTTATTCTTTATAATAATGTACCATGGTAAATACAGTTGTAAAACTATAATAAATATTTCTGTCATTTTATTTAATTTCTTTTGTGATTACAGTTGTTTTTAAGTAAAAATAATAGTAACTATTTTATACCATATTTTCGGAAGGCAAAATAACCAATAACAACTAGCCTCCCAAATAACATCTAGCCAATTCTTTTCTCTGAGATTCACCTTGCAGTTTTCATGCTAGCTGGTTCAGGACTGAGGCTGACCCCAGATCAGAACAGATGCCCCAGACTCACCTGATTAATGTGTACAGAGGGAATGGATGCGGCCGGGACAGACGAGTGGCTGGGAGAGTTGGGCAGAGATTTACACGGACCAATCGAAAGCTGCTGTTTTTTCCTCAGCGCCACCACTTTCTGAGCAACTGCAATCACATATCATAAACATTTCAACTTTGAAATCCATCTAAAATATCTAACATATACATGTATGTAATGTCAATCACAAACATATATTTTACACATCCTACTATTTGATCGTAGGTTCGGTTTTAATCCTTGTAGTGACATTTTAAAATGAAAATGAATAACATAAAACAATGTTTTCACCTATGTGGTGAGATTGAGAGAGAGTTTAGAGAGTTTTTATATACACTACTGTTAAAAAAGTTTTGGCTTCAGTACTTTTAATCAGCAAGGATGCATTAAATAGATTAAAAGAAACATTTATTTTTATTTTAAATAAATGCTGTTCTGTTGAACTTTTTTTTCCATCTAAGAATCCTGAAAAAAGTATCACGTTTCTACAAAAATATGAAGCAGAGCAACTTTTTTCAACATTGATAATAATCAGAAATGTTTCTTGAGCAGCAAATCATCATATTAGAATGATTTCTGAAGGATCATGTGACACTGAAGACTGGAGTGATGATGCTGAAAATTCAGCTTTGATCACAGGAAAAAAATACACTATACAATATATTCAAAATTGTAATAATATTTCATAATATTTCAAAATCTTTTGATCAAATAATGTAGCCTTGGTGAGCAAAAGAGACTTCCTTCAAACAAACACTTTTGAAAGGTAAATGTTTATGCATGATATTTGTATGGTATGAGATGAGTATCATGTATGATATTTACATTACATTCAATGCTTATTATTTTGTAGGGCGATGTTCATAACTTATGCATGTACAATTTTCAGTTGTAATTCGATTGTAATGACGCACACAATGTCTCTTCCACAGTAGTGACATGTTTTCGTGCAGATTAACTGCATAAATCCAGAAACTCAGGAGACCGACGGTACAGTGTGCCTACGGTCATCGAACAAGTGACTCAACAATATTCACTTCTACTCCTCACGAAAACAAAGAGAGACAGGAAGGAAGAAAGAAAGATGACTTCAATACTACAGACAAGAGCTGCATAGAGGAAGACCGAGCGAAAGAAACCAGCAAAGCCGAGATGATGTTTATCCGTCTGCTTTCAAAAAGTCGAACGGATCACAGTCTCCAGACAACAAACGCATCTCTGTCTTTTAATTATTTCAAATGCAGCCCGAGGAGGCAATTACACGCAGAAGAAAACAGCAACCGTCAACACACCGGCAATAAAGGCAGGGCCGAGAGAAATCCATCCTGACAACGATGATATTGGAGAGCGCGGAGGAAACTGAAACGCTGCGGAGCAATAAAGCTGCTGGAATTATCGCGCGGGAGGAACTCTCATATGGATATATGGAGCAGCTACACCAGATTACTGTGCGGCGGCTTGATAAATACTTATGTAATGTGTATTCGGTATAGGTGTTGTGAAACCACTCTACCTCGAGCAGGCGGCTAGAGGGACACAAAAGAGATGTGTGGGCAGATTTCTGTTGCTTACTCAGCAATACATTCATGCCACATGACGACAGTGGGCGGAAGAGAGAGCGCTATCAGTGAACTTAGAGTACCGCTGATATTCCAACCGGTTTTTAGGATTGTTCGTAAATGCACTAACCGCTACCGACATAAAAACAACTGGAAAACACAGTTCTTTGTTAGATGAGAAGATAAAAGCAGGACACTGGACGATAATGCATTCAGAATGTCTCACAACAACACTTGCTGTGTATATTATTAATAATACAATAAGCAAATAATGTCATAATAAATACCCATTCATGGTCATACCTTTAAAGATGAATGCATTATGATCAACACCAGACTTATAGAGATTGATCAGTATTGTTGTTTTATGATGATATAATGATTCTTTTCAATTCTGCTTTTTGACATCATGAAAAATAACTACTAGACTCCAGTTCAACACCGGTCCATATTTATAAATAACGGTCTCGAAGAACCGGGAATACTGATGATAAACTCACACCTGAGGATCAAATCGTAACACTGCATAAACACTGCAAGTGTGTTCAGAGACACTAGTTTAACACATCAGGCATCTCACCATCTTGAAAGACTCTCTCCACGTTAAGACCATAAGTGGAGCAAGTTTCGTAATACGTGGAGCGTTTCAGGTCGTTGGACAGTTTCCGAGCTCGGGCGTCATCTATCACTCTGGGGTTGGCAGCGCTGATGGCATCTAAAAGATCATTAAGTGAAGACACAGCATACAGTATTCATTTTAGTGTGTACTATTCTTTTAAACTAACTCTTCAGCAAACATAATGACAGTACAGCATCGAAACGCTCATCAATGTTAATTATGCGTCTCATCAAAATCCAATTTGCATACAAGTAATGGGCAAATGCGTAAGAAAGAGTATTTTACTGCAGATGAGACTTCCTAGCCTGCTGCTTTGTTAAAACAAGACAAATGTGACATTTCGTCATCTTCAAGACTATGACTAAGAGCGAGACTTTAATGGCAGATCTAATAAAAACAAGTGCACATCAAATTTTGTGTATCCTGTGCTCTTCTGTAGAAGAATGATGGTGTCGTGACTCACCCTGCGTCCCCACCAGAACCATGGGAACCTCTGCCGCGTTCCTGTAACTGGAAAGACGCAGGAAGTAGTTATAAACCGTCTGGAAGCTGATCTCATCCTCCAAGCTGAAGACGAACACCACCGCGTCCACCCAGGCAGCAAACTGAAAACAAGCAAACAAAACATTATCCATCTTTAATCATTTAATTTGGCTAAAAGCTTTTGCGGTTTATATATATATATATATATACACACAGTACAGGCCAAAAGTTTGGAAACATTACTATTTTTTATGTTTTTGAAAGAAGTTTCTTCTGCTCATCAAGCCTGCATTTATTTGATCAAAAATACAGAAAAAAAATGCAATATTGTGATATATTATTACAATTTAAAATAAATGCAATTTATTATACTTTAAATTATCATTTATTTCTGTGATGCAAAGCTGAATTTTCAGGATCATTACTCCAGTCTATCACATGATCCTTTAGAAATCATTATAATATGATGATTCATTATCAAAGTTGGAAACAGTTCTGCTGCTTAATATTTTTTCATAACCTGTGATACTTTTTTAGGATACTTTGATGAATAAAAAAAAAAAAAAAAAAAAGAAGCAAATGTTTTAAAAATAGAAATCGTTTGTAACAACAATATTCACTACTGGTCAGTAATTTGGGGTCAGTAATTTTTTTTTCTTTCTTTTTTTGAAATAAATCAATACTTTTATTCAGCAAGGATGTGTTAAATTGATAAAAAGTGATAGTAAAGAAGATTTATATTATTAGAAAATATTTTTTTTATTTTGAATAAATGCAGTTCTTTTTAACCTTTTATTCATCAAATATATTAGGCAGCAGAACTGTGTCCAACACTCATAATAAATCAGAATATTAGAATGATTTCTAAAGGATCATGTGATAGACTGGATGTCACATGTGACACTGAAGACTGGAGTAATGATCCTGAAAATTCAGCTTTGCATCACAGAAATAAATGATCATTTAAAGTATAATAAATTGAAAACCAATTATTTTAAATTATAATAATATATCACAATATTAAATTTTTTTCTGTATTTTTGATCAAATAAATGCAGGCTTGATGAGCAGAAGAAACTTCTTTCAAAAACATTAAAAATAGTAATGTTTCCAAACTTTTAGGCTGTACTGTATATATGTATATATAAACATAGTAGTGGTCAAAAGTTTTTTAATGTTTTTCATTAAAGTCTCATATGCCCATCAAGCCTGCATTTATTTGATCAAAATTTTTTTTTTAATTTGTGAAATATTATCACAATTTTAAATAATGGTTTTCTATTTTAATATACTTTAAAATATAATTTATTTCTGTGATCAAAACTGAATTGTCAGCATCATTACTCCAGTCGTCAGTGTCACATGATCCTTCAGAAATCATTCTAATATGCTGATTTTAAACTCAGTTATCATTAATGCAGGAAACAGTTGTGCTGCTTAATATATTTTTGGAACCTGTGATACTTTATTCAGGATTCACTGGTGAATATAAATATAAATCATTATAGCTATTGAGCAGATGGACCATTTGTATATGCTAGTTATATTTTGCAGTGCAGGAAGAAACATTTCAGTAACTTTAAGCAATTTTGGTTGTTTACTGAAGCCTTACGTGCGTGTCATTCCTCTTTTTGTTTTCCATTACCTAGCAGGAGAATAATTCTAATCATGGATCAATTTCGTGACCAGTAACTCGAATTATTCCAGAGCCCTGAGACACACTCACTGACGTCTGCTTGAAATTTCAAGGGCCGTATTACAAATTCTTGTGGTTATTTGCATTCTAATCAATTACGCATTACCATAAAACCAGCTAAACGGAACACAGACTAACAGAGAATAATTATCACCGCTATTCCACTAGGAGCTACACTGGCAGAAAAAGTTTCACTCGAAATCCCCGTTCCCACAACACAGGAAGCGAGTGCTCATCGCCGCTCGCCATGAGAACCATCAGACTATAATTACACTGAGCCGCAGTAAAAATGTGAAAATAAGGCCACCATGAAATGGGTCCCACGAGGCAAGTACAGCCGTTCAAAATGACACAGCCCCACATCCCGCTCTCTGCTGTGGGAATGGGGACTGGGTGACACATTTGTGGAATATTTTAACAGCTATTTGGACAGATTTCTGCTTTTCTCAACTTGCGAAAAATCTCACTTTCTCAGATATCATCAATTATTGTAGCGCCGCGTCAGCATGCAGCCCAGGAGCTGCAAATTGAACAAGATAATTAAGGTGTTTGGGGTATTACTAGTACTTTACAAGGAAATATGTAAACAGTTTTTATCCACACAAACTACAATTAGATGTCCGTACATGACCAGAAAACGTCCTTAAAGGAACAGTTCATCCAAAATGTTCACGCTACTCTTTTCCATACAGACGTTGGGTGCACAGCACAAGTTTTTATGTTAATTTACCTTATTTTTATATTTAGTTTACCTTTGCCGCCATCTAACGATCACAATTTAATCCACCATAATATGAACAATTGTAGTATTTTAATATTAAAATTGGACCTTCTCTAGATACAAATTATAATGACAACATTTATGGTGCTTTTTGGACTTCAGTAGCCACACTACAGTATATAATTGGTTCTATGAACAATTTTCTATGGTATAGAGCAGAATGAACATTCTACATAACAAAATAAGTTAAAAAAATATATAAAAAAATATTCCTTTAACTTAGTTTTATTATAGTTTTCAAATTATTACAGTTTTAAAGCCTCATAAATAAAGGAAATGGACATGTTATTGTTAACTTAAATTAAAGCTATTAAAATAATTTTAAGTTAATTTAAATAAAGCTGAAATAAAAACTAAATATTAGATGAAAAACTTAAAAAAACTTAAATTAAGTATATTTTTAAGTATATATTAATAAAACCTAAAATTAGAAATGTGGCCTTGGCAACTAAATTAAATGGGTTTAAGTTGAAGAACTAAACATACTAAAACTAAATGAAAACTGAACATATAAATCCAAAAGCTAATCCAAAATATTATAATTGTACGTAAACAATGCTAAAATTGCACAGCTTTCACAGTTTAGCTTGTGGCTTACCTGCAGTTCTGGGGGGCCGCCTTCATCCCTGATCAGCAAGAGATAACTTTGTCCATCCACCACAATCTCCTTTTTAAACCTCCCTCCTGCAAAAACACAGAATAACATTAATTACACTGTTTCCATATAACATGGTGCTCTGTGAAGCTCATTTATCAACAGGAGGTGTGCTGTTGACGTCAACGGCATCAAGATTAAGGGACTGAAGATACACCCCTGAGGAACACCCTCCAATCCCGTCAATCTGAACAGAGAGACATTTCCAATTTCCAATTTACGTATACCTTCTGGCAGTTGTGAAGTGTTGGACAAGGGATGGAGAAAGAGCGGATGAGTTAGTGAGTGTGCAAATGAGTGTTTGGGATGTGTGTGCGTACATGTCTAAACATGACTAACGATTACAGCCACCAGAGGGCCGCCCATCGCTCCTGCTTCATTATACGGCACACAGAAACATGAGAATCTCTGTTAGCAATGAGTAGAGCAACTGATTAAAAAGAAATATCAGCCAACAAATGAAATTAGGCAAGCCTTATCCGAAGATCTGAGTGATTTCGACACCAGCAGTGAAATGAGAGTCTGAGACTCTGATTTTTCACCCTTCATTTATTCTCTCCTCTACAGAAGTTGTTTTCCTTCCTCACAGCCGCTGGTGCTGAAAGCTGAGGGAACTTTGATGCTACTGAGATTCCCCTAAATTACATAGCTTTTTTTTTTTTTTATAGGAAAGTTTGTGGAGCCGACTGAATCGTGCCTTATGGTAATCTTCTAGGGGGACAAAAGAGGAAGGGTGATTTCTTCAATGATTATGAAAGGTTAAAAAGGCAATGAGTAAAATCCAGCCTGGAGAGGAGACGACTCTGCTAGGAAATTTCAATAAGCAGCCGCTGAATGGTACAGAATGGTACAGCGGTGTGGTACAGAAATGATGTAACAATGTTAGTTAAGAGAATGAAAATATGAAAAAACATTTGTAAATAATATAAAATATATTTAAAATATAAAATGAAAACAGTTTACATATTTTAATTTTAAATGAAAAAAATTTACATAATATATAATATTGAAATAATAAATTAATATAATAGAAATCATAATTATATTTACATAAATGAATTATGAACAAGTTATTTGACATAATAAATATACTAAATTATAATATAAATTGTAATAATACATAAATGTAAACACTATTTTATAAAGAATATCATATATATAATTTAAATAATAAATTAACATAATAAATAAAATAAAAATAAATAAATACTAATTAGTATATACAGCCTGATAAATAAACGAAGCAATTACAGTGACAAACTAATCGACATAAACAACAAAATATTTTATAATTTTTAATGAAATTTTTAATGAAAAACACATATAATTTAAATATATAAATATAAAATAAATAAATAGCCTAAATTATATACATATATAAAACTGACATTTAATCAGTTAATCATATAATTTATAATTTTATATATATTAAAGGGATAGTTCACTTTAAAATGAAAATTCTGTCATCATATACTCACCCTCATGTTGTTTCAAACCTGTATGAATGTCTTTCTTCTGCTGAACAGAAAGGAAGATATTTAGAAGAATGTCAGTAACCAGACAGTTTCTGGGTCCCATTGACTTCCATAGTAGGAAAACAATATACTATGGAAGTCAATGGGACCCAGAAACTGGTTACTCACATTCTTCTAAATATCTTCCTTTCTGTTCAGCAGAAGAAAGAAATTCATACAGGTTTGAAACAACATGAGGGTGAGTATTTGATGACAGAATTTTCACTTTAAAGTGAACTATCCCTTTAAATACACAAACATTTAAAATAAAAATTATTGTTATTTAACAATTACTCAATTATACAATTATTATTAAAGCAAGAAACAACAAAAGAGATTAAACTAGGGGGCTGTATTGTACATAATGCAATGAAATGAACAATGCAATGAACTTGACTTTCCATTTACAGCCTGATGAATAAACAGGAAGTGACAATCCTAACACTTGTTTTTGATCCATTATTTCATCTTACAGCTGGACACCCTTCACAAGCAACGTGACGAGAACATGTGACACAAATCTAGCACAATGCACACCATATTTCACTATAAAAAGTAGGCAGCATTCAGTTCATTCAGTGCATGACTTCACTCTGACAACCTATTCAGCCAATCCATCGCGGGCTTACTTTACCTCTGCTTCCTTCTGGGAAATGCATGATGGAGCTTTGTCACTTCTGAGAACTAAATATAATGACTGAATGCTTGTTCCACAGTGTATGACTGAAACCTGCTAAAGTTCGCGCCACATGGCCAATCATTACTTTCAAGTTCAGTGACCCCTGGGCTAAATTGGCATTAAGAGGTACGGCGAGGGCACGGAAGTACAGCCCTGCGGAGCGGTGAGGGTTGGTAATAATAGCAGAACCAAACACAACATGACTCTACGTGGAGATTCCAACAGTGACCCCACATCGACTGAGAGATATCATCCATAGATCCATTACGCCAAGAACACTCCACTTAATTAGTTCATCTGTGTCCTGAGAATCAGTCCTAGCTATTTTTATTCCATAAATGCGTCCCTTGAGCCTAAAAGCAAAAAGGTACAGCATCATTTTCTTTCTTAAAGGAGAACAAAATGTTCATGCTGGTCAATATTAATCCACCAGATGAAATTGCAAGCATAATAATTATGCAGAAATAATTATTTACATCTACTGGAGGAAAATGCAAGTCATGCTTGCATGCAAAACAGATCAATACAGTCAATACAGTAGTTTCACAATCCACATGACTTGAGGAATCAATACGTTTGCTCAACTCTACAACCCTAAAAAATGAGTAAAAGGAGCGCCACTAAAAAAACTAATTGAAAGTAGTTCAGTTTTTCCAGCACATTCACTGAAGATTTTGAAGTTGTTGAAAAGAAAAGGGCACGCCTGAACACGTCATAACATGACAGAACAAAAATCCCTGCAGCAAAGTTTCCTGCTCATTCAGACTTTGGCAGAAAGCCGTATAAACATCTAAATAGATGGTTTCTCGTTGTAGTTTTCTTTTTTAGCCTGACACAGCTTTTGGGGCGACGCTGACACTCTCCAGGAATCTGTCGTTAAAATTCTAATCTCTAATTTAGATTTCAGAGGGGCAGCTGGTGCCATGAGGGCATAAACATTTAATCTCTCCCCGTCACTCAAAAGTAAACGCTGAGGATTGATGACACGCACTGGTGGCCTGACCCTCTGTTGCCATGGCAACACCTGAGCAAACCACAGAGGCGGAGCATCGGCTTGGAAACTCACAGCTTCGTCTGTGCAGGAGCGAATGGCAGATGACAAATTAAGATTAAAAAGAAATGAAAACGATTCATGCAGTATGAAATCACAATAACATTAAATCACGCAACTGCTCTTTTGACAAATATTTGTGCAAGTGTAAAACAACACCACAAATCAGTCAGACAACGCAGGAAAGAGTCTTCGCTTACATGATCTTTGGACATGATAACATGGTAAAACCGTGGCTTTTTTGGACATTGACTGAAGTAAAATCATGGTATTCTTTGAGGTAGCTCCACTGAAATACTATTTTATATGAATATATAGTAATCATTTAGTCCCTTTATGAAAAATGTACCATGGTAAAGTAGTGGTATCAGGTGGTAAATACCAAGGTGCTTTGATACTGGTGTATGACGAAAAACACATGGTAGTACCATGGTAAGTTTTGGTATGTTTATATACACTAAACGTTCAAAAGTTTGGCCAGTGTTCTTTTTTTTTTTCAAGAAATTAATACTTTTATTCAGTAAGGATGCATTAAATAGATAAAAAATGACAGCTTTGATCACAGGAATAAATTACATTTTAGGATATATAAACATTTTAAATTGTAATATTTCACAATATTGCTGTTTTTATGCAGCCTTGGTGAATTCTTTCAAAAACATGAAAAAAGTGCATCTTTTATAAAAAAACAAACATTGTTTTACCACTGGATACCATCACAAACTTTGTTCTAAGGGAAGTCAGAGAACAAGGCTTTATTGCAGAACATGACAGACATTTTAATCAATCAATATAAACAATAATATTAACCCCTGCCAGAGCTTCTGTTCTGCCTTGATACCAGTTATATTTCACAGAAAGACTGATATTCGGTTTCTATTATAGAACAACAAATATGTATTAGTTTAAGTTAACTACTCAGGTGTGTGTTAACACCAATCTCACAATCCCACAGCGATTCATTGATTTTCATTTTTCTCACTGCATTAGACATGAGCATTATTCCACATTAACGCCACAGTCTGGTCAGAGAGAAGCCGAGAATTTGACTGAATGAGATGGAAGTGCGAAAGCTGCATTCGAAACAAGTCCCAACAGGCTCAAGTCTCAAGTTGAAAACAATGTGCATATACAGGCTTCCAACAAAACCCACTGGGCCAGAATACTGAACTTTAAGCCTGTTTTGAGGCATGTTCCGGGTTCAACTCTTAAGTAAAAACTTACAAAAAACAGATTTGCAGTAATGCACTTGCAATGTGCAGCTAGTATTTTGGCTAAAGCGCTTAATTCTTAAACAGAAAAATCGGTGTTATACGAGTCGTAAAGTTATCTAAATCATCCTTTTAGCAGCGGAACTATTGTTCATGCAGTACAGATGGAATTCCTCTAAAATGTCTTTACATAAAGAGTATTTTTCAAGTTACATTGCTTTTAGTATACCTTTAATGAGTTTTTTATTAATATGGAATATGCCATTTTTTTTAAATGAATGATACTCTAAATAAGAAAGTAAAACCACCAGTAGGTGGCGCCAAATGTCTTGAGTCATTCATCATTCGATTCGTTCGAACAGCTGATTCATTCAGGAACTAAATAAATGGCTCTCTTTATGAATGGGTCATTGAATCATTGGTTCACCCGATTCATTTGTTCAAAAAAGCAGATTCATTCAGAAACCTGTGGCTTTACAGGTATTATTTTCGTTGACAAAAATTGAGCAAAAACAGGCAATGTGGTGTCTAAAATATGACACAATATTAACTTCTTATTTATTGAACTGTTGTTTAAAATCAATATCACATTTGCACTCCTGCTATTCGGGACAAAAACAGCACTCGTGTGATACTGCTTAAAGCAATAGTTCACTAAAAAATGAAAAAGAAGATATTTTGAAGAATGTCAGTAACCAAACAGTTGATGGACCCCATTGACTTCCATTCAGGAGTTATTGAATACAGTTTAAAATATTCCTTTGCGTTCAGCAGAAGAAAGAAATTCATCCAGGTTTAACACAACTTGAGGGCGAGTAAATGATGACAGAATTTTCATTTTTAAGTAAACTATTCCTTTAACTATATCATGTGACAAAAACTCCTACAGGGGTATTTTTTGCCCTGATCTCTTGAATTTTGGGGGCATTCTAACTGCATCCTATAGACTCAATCAACTGTTTGAAATGTAAGATGACCTATGTAGGTCTTGGGCAGGGTGGGTCTTGGGCATAATAATTTTAACGCATTATTTCCCCCCATAAGTAATTCATTATTTTAAATCGACAGCCCTAGTTCTTATAAAAATGAGTAAACAAATGCAGCGCACAGATGACCATATGAGACAAAACAAATTCATGGCCAGAAAAGTCTGCTCCGCGGCAGGAGGTCTTGTTGGATGGCTGGCCCTGACAAACACACAGTATTCGGCCCTCCCCGCTGCTCACTCACCCTCAGGCGACTCCTCCTGGACATATGTTCCTGTCAGATACCGGTGAACTAATGCTGACTTCCCACTGGACAGGTTTCCCACGATGCCCTGCATGGAGAAAAACAGACACGCATATGACGACAGTGTTTGGGTGCATAATGCAGAGACAAAACAGAATAGCAAACAAATAAATCGTCTGGAAGATAATCAGTGAGATATATTTCAGGATATTAAATAACTAATAAAACTCGCTGGCTGCAAGTCATTTTTTTTATATGAAAGTATCACTGATGAACTGTACTTCTGAGAATGAAAGACACCATCCCCTTCGTTCATGAGACTAACCAAATGGGCCTAAAAGACAATAATCAGTTTCAATAACTATTCACTACCAACAGATGGAGAACATCCGTTCTGTCTCCAGGACTTCCCTCAAACGAGTCGAGATTCCTTCTGTCAACAAACAACTCCTCAACCGTGGAGAAAGCAACTTTCAGGAGTTTCCTCACACTTGACGCAACTGTTCCGCCTGTCAGTCCACGGGAGGACGGCTGTTCCTGCACCAATGGATAATAATTCCCTACCAGCTGGAGATGGACAGCTTTACAAACATGAGGACAGATACACCTGTCTTTCTCCTCAAACACTGGAGATGAAGAACTTCCTATAACAAATATTGGTTTCACTTTATTTTGATGGTCCCTTTAACACATTCTGTTGACTAGAAGTAATGTTGCACCTGCAAGTCTACTAACTCTCATTAGAGTGTTAGTAGAGTATTAATAGACTGGTAGGGTTAGGGTTAGAATAAGTTGACATGTAGTTGCAAAGTTACTTATAGTCAGTATAATATCTGTTGGAGGACCATCACAATAAAGAGTTCGGAGATATCAAGCAGACAGTCTACTAATACTCTAATGAGAGTTAGTTGACATGTAGTTGCAAAGTTACTTATATTCAACAGAATGCTCAAAAGGGACCATCAAAATAAAGTGTTACCCAAATATTGAAATTAATTGACGAAGTGAGCGCTGATAAAGAGAGCTTATACTGATAACAAAGCCTGCATGGAATCTACTGAATGTATATGTAATGAGTGATTATAATCAAGGTATTATCAATATTTTTCCCTCTAAATATCAAATGAGTTGAATGACTTCTCTTGAGATTTTACTTTGTTATAGAAGTTGCCAGTGTGATTACTGAAATGTTCTTTTCATGTATTCTTTAATGTCTGTATTTGATATCTGAATGCAGTAACAGTGCTTGCTTATTCAGCCCAGCTTCCAGAAATGAAATAGGGACTTGTTTTGTGTTTGAGAAAGGTCTTCAACATGTTAAAACATATAGGGGTCATTGAAGCCAGTAGTTTAAGGGACCATTTCTTTGTTAAAGTCTTACTTTCCAGATAGACTAAAGTGTTGCTCTCCTTGAGAGAAAGAACGCATTACCTTGTTATGTTTTGAGAGGACTCTCCTGTTTATAGTTAGAGCCTGGCCAAATCCAACCTGGGAAAAGCTGTGTGTCGGTGTGTGTGTTAGTCTTCTTGGTTGCAGGTTAAGGAACCACTGGCATTATTGGAGATTGACTGAAATATTGTTCTGGACAGCAACCCAAATCTGAGAACTGGAAGGTCACGACGTGCCTAACTTCAGGGTCCGAGTTTCAACTGCCTAACCGATGCCTATGCTTCCGTCTATCTGTATATGTGTGGAAAATTACTATGTTTATCTATTTCTAAGCCAATCAGAAACTGCAACCTGAAGCAAGGATGTAGCTTAGACCTTTGTGTAGGGTATAACTGCTGTGATCTTTGTAACTGTAAGCGGGACGGCCTACGAACTCCATGTGAGTCTTCTGCTGATGAAACTGCAAACTATCTTCAGTAAAACTTTTCTTTAATTTATTATAATTCTGACTCAGGATCTTCATTCATCATATCTGGTTCTGGGTCTTTGACTGTAAAACCCCTTACACTACTTCTCACAGAATTCTGCAGAAAGATCAGTAGCCGGTTGCATAAACTGATTAGACTAGTCTTACAAGTTAGTCATCTAATTTTTTCTTCATGTATGGTGTAGGGCCTCCTTTTGCAGCCAATACAGCATCAATTCGTCAGCATGGAAATGACAGATACAAGTCCTGCACAATGTCTAGAGGGATTTGGAGCCTTTCCCCTTCCAGAACAGTGGCCAGATCACTTATGTGATGCTGGTGGAGGAAAACCTTTTCTGACTTGCTCCTCAAAAACACCCCAAAGTGTTTGAATAATATTTAGATCTGGTTACTGTGCAGGCCATGGGATATGTTCATCAAACCATTCTGTCTCAAGTCATTGCTGTCTCAATGTATTGGTGCATTATCATGTTGACACACAGCACCTCATTCAGGGTACAATGTTTGAACCATTGGGTGCACATGGTCCTCTAAAATGGTTGGGTACTCCTTGGCAGTGTATTAGTGTATCAGTCCATCAAGCCCAGTAGGGAACGCCATGATACTGCAGCCCAAACCATCACTGATCCACCCCTGTGCTTCACTCTGGATGTTAAGCCTCTTTGGGGCTTCTCCGCACCGTAACTCTCCCAGATGTGGGAAGGACAGTGAAGGTTGACTCATCAGAGAACAATACATGCTTGCACAACAGGAGAGTCGAAGTCTGCATTTAATTCTGCTGTAATTTTGGCAGCTGTGGTTTTGGTTTTTTGGGTTATTTTATTGGTTTGGGTTATTACCTGGACATCCATTTCAAACAGCTTCCTCTTGCGTCGACAGTTATTCCTATTGGAAGTGGTTCGTCCTTCGTGGTGGCATGCCGACATTACCCTGGATAACACCACAAAGACTTGCTGTCCTGGTCACAGATGAGCCAGCGAGATGCGCACCAACTATTTGTCCTCTTTTGAACTCTCATATGTCTCCCATTATGTTGTGGATTGCAATATTTTTTGTGCAGCTGTGCTATTGCTCTGCTAATTCAACCTTCACACTCTGCTGATAGAATGTAAAAATCAGTGAAGATTGGCCACCAGGCCACGCATGTATAGGCCGTTGACAACAAGGTCGCCACATATCGAGCATCGCTATAACCAACTTGACCTTCAATAGGGGACCAAATACTGCTTTCCTCATGGAAATGGAAAACCAGAAGAAGAGAAAAGAAGATGTCCTTTCTTCACACACACACACACACACACACACACACACACACACACAAGAAAAAAAAAAGAAAAATCCTCCTCTCCATTCATTTAAACACACGAGGCTCATATTGAACACCGTTTTGGTTCATCAGAGTGTGGTGTGTGTTGTTAACAAGGTTCAGACAGTAACAATCTTCCTCCATAATAAAGCAGTTCGTTACACACTGTTGGCCACTGCAGTCATCGAGAACAAAGAAGAGGATGATAGAAACTTCATTAGGAGAATATTGGATGTAAAAACTTTATGAGCATATGGTTTCATCGTGTTGCCTCATAAGCAGCTGTGTGTTTTATGTTTAAATTGGATAATTATGATCATTGAATTGGATCATTTTTCCCTTAAGTTCACTGATACTAAAACTGTGATTTGTGTAGCTGTATGTTTATTTTTGTAACATTAAAATGATCCAGTGAGGGGATGTGAAGTAACACATTACAAATGCTCATGTTACACGTTACTGTAATTAAAAATGGTGTACCTTTTACTAGAGTATATTATAAGTGATGTGATCTGTAAGATGATTGTGTTCGCTGATCAATGTTTATAAGTGAATAAAAGCCTAAATTAAATATGTTAATCATATAAAGCGATTGAGTCTCTTCACAAATTCAGTATGCACCTTATTGATGACCCATGGTGTTATACAGCATCTCTTTCAGCGTGTGATATAATGTAATAAAAACTACAGCTCCTTTATTTATTTTTTGATCCATTTCATAAAATCCGCCTTCATTTAGCGAGTGAATCAACATTATTAGTTCCAGTTAGTTGTGGACGACATCAAGAACACGGCATTTGTCATTTAATATAAAATAATAAAAATATTCCATGTTGGCTAATTGCGCATTTAAGTTGAATATTGACGTGCATAATAACAGACATATCATATTAAAGAGTTGTGATGTATCAGTTAAAGAGATTCATTCAAAATGTTTTATTAATTATACGTTAAATACAATTCAATTTATTAAATCTCTGTAATAGCCTTTCCCTATTGTTTTGGAAGTAGATGCATTTTTTCACTGATAAAAAGTTGGCAGTCAAAATGAAAACATGTTGGAGGGCATATATATTCTACATTCTTTCTGACAAACAGAAAAAGGAAATGTGAATTACAGTGTGTACAGTGTTTTCTGCATTTTCAGTTTCTGCCAAATGTCATGAGGCAATAGAGGTGGTTTTGTAACTGATCTTGACTACGCCACTCCTATTTTGGTTGGGTAGGAGTCCCCAAGTCAATAGAGGGTTTCCCCGCTCGGCTATCCACATAAATGAATAAGCTTAAGGCCAAACTGCTATGAAAATTAAAACATCACTTTTATTAAATACATAAATTCTGGTCTAATTTTATTTCCTTCACAAGCTAGCCACATTTAGTAATACAGGATGCAGTGTACAGTGTTTATTATAAGGGAGATAGAATCTGCAGCTCAGTACTCACTACTCACGACACATGAGTATTTTTAAATAAGCTACTCTTTTACTCTCACTCAAGTAGTTTTTTTTGGACAAGTACTTTTTAGTCTACTCAGAATACATTTTTTGGAAAGTAATGGATCTTTTTCTTGAATATATATTTACAGTACTCCCTCCACCCCTGATAAAGTGTAAAAAATAATCATAATAATCATACACTGAGTCATATTTTGACAGTGATATTAAGTATGAAGTATCAGTGAATTTTCTCATGGGTGGCTATTCTGAGGGAACGTCAGCAGAATAAGTGACACTCCAGACTGTCTCAAGCAGAAATATCATTACAGAGAGTGACACACAGCAGTCTGTGTCTCTCTGCTTGCTGAATAAATTCAGTGGTCGACATGTCAGGATTTACTGTTCCGCATAATGTTAAGAGATAAAATGACAAAGTAAAGGTTGGGAAGATCACTCACCACTTTGAGCTCTGGTACTGATCGACTCAATGTCCATTCCTGACTGTTGACGAAGGAATCTGGAAAGAAACAGATAGAAAACTTTAGTTAGTGATTATGTCATTCATTTCACTCAATAAACTGGACAGACATGTTTGTATGTTATAGCTTATATACACATCAATATGTCCATCAACCAGAAATGATTGATGAATTCATCAATTCATCGACAAACAACATTGTTTCAACTATGTTTAGATTATATATGTGTTATAAAAGGACTTTTTTTTATTCTTTGAATACATACATTGATAAGTGGAGTGCAACTAAATAAATTGAAGAAATAAATTGAAGAAATCAGTTTATTTTTAAGTGTCACTCCTGGTCCTCTATCACACAAAGCTAGGGGTGTAACGATACCCTCATGTCACGATTCGATACATATCGCGATACTGAACTCACGATACGATATTAATGCGATACTCCAAGACATATGGTAAAAGGTTTACAAAAAATGTACTGTTGATTAAAATGTTAAATTTGGTATTTCATTGTGTCTGTAAATGAATAGTCTTGGACTTGGTGCAGAAACCCAAAGCACAGGACAACAGAGACACCAGAATAACAATATTCATGATTCTGAAGCTGAAAATACAGAATTATTTTAGACGAATATGCTTTCACTGTCACTGACTAGATATATTTAAAATAATGTAGGACACTTTTACTGGTAACATCAGACATTTGGCATTATCAGGACCCACAAATATTCCCCCATTGCATTATTATACATTATATAGTAGTTTAATGTAGTACTGACACTAAAACTCAGAAAATTTTAATTTTAATTTTGGGTGAACTATATGAAGAGTTCAGATGCAAAAGCCTCTAAGTGCCATCTGAAATTTTCTTATAGAATGATCATTTTTATCAAGTGTGATCGTATATTTAAAATCAATAATTTCACTTAAATGCCAATGAAGATTACCTATTAATTGTCATTTAAGTGAAATTACTGAACTTAAATACACAAGCTTTATAAAAATGATCATTCTATAAGAAAATTTCAGATGGCATTTAGAGGCTTTTGCATCTGAACTCTTCATATAGACAATACATATTGTCACTATCCACGATACATATTGTTGCATTTTTGTATTGCGATATATTGTGACATGATATATTGTTACACCCCTACACAAAGCCTTTAAAAAGAGCACCAACTGTAAATTAAAAGTATGTCATCCCCTCATGCAGAAGATCAGAGGCTTAGTTGCTACTAATAATCATGTTTGTCATATTGGCTACATGGACTGACAACAGCGAAAACACAAGCCTCATTGGCCCAGCGAAATCCTGCCCATTTCTGTGCCACAAACACTATCTGTTGTGCAGTGATTACATCATCACAGCGGGGCACATGGGCGGCCCTGTTTAAAGCACCACAGAGGTTTGTGGCACTGCATTGTATAGTTCATTTTTCACTCCGCTGCTCATGTCCAATCTAATCAAAATTTCTATTCAAAGCATCTGAGGAACAGAAAGAAAAAAAACTCTTTGTACATTCAGGGGACAGTGAGAAAAATACACAAAGAAAGAGACCCATTTGAGAGTGAAAATAATCTATGCATGGTACCAAAAGGAGTCTCATTTGTGTGATGGTGGAAACATGGTGTGCTAAGTGTAACGCACGGCAAGTCAGGAGGCGTTTCCTTCCGTCCTTCATTTAAACTTGATGTCACACCCTCCCTTTGCAGTTTGCACTCAACAAACTGCTGAAGTGACTCAGATGAGATTCTTCCTGCTGGGCTCAGCAACGTGCCATGATGAAACCAGGCGTTTTCCACTTCCATCCTCGCTCTCACACACGGATGCAAGGAAAAGTGGACCTACGCCAACATGCAAACACATCTGAACATGACAACCACTCCCCACAATCCCACAGGACAGCATCTTGCCATTTTTTTCCCAAAGATGTTGAGGTACCACAAGTCAAAACAAATCAAAGTAATTAGACTTCAGATGCACTGCACGTGAGCTAAACTCAGTGAGGCAGGTAGGTATCAGGTAAATATTGCGGTATTTTGGAGCGACAGATGTGAATTTGTCAGTAAAATTAAACCCCATTGAGATAAAAAGGCATCAAACTGATGTAGCACTTCAGAATTTCAATTCGATGCTTTTCCTTCTGAAGGGTGAACTGCAAGCGAAGCGCTTTTCATGTCATATGGGAGCCAAAGAGAACTTAAGTGATATCTAGCTAAAGAAAATATGACTCAGAGTTTTAAGAGGGCAAGGTCATCACAATCGCATGGGAGAACATTTAGAAATTGCTCTTAATGCTATTTCAAGCCTAGAGGAACAGAGATGCATGCAAATCAATAGGCTTTTTAAAGCCTCTTTTGGAAAATGTAGAGCCTTTTAGTTAATTAGTGGTTAGAATGAATGTCCTAAGATGTTGGTGTGGTCGTCCATTTCTTTTGCACATTTAAAAGAGAAAGGGAACCCTTTGTACCTTTATAACATACAGTAATGTATTCTCTCAAGCTACCTGTGATGCAATTTTCTAGCTTTGCACCATCTGAAGTGACCTCACACCATTTTTCTAACCTGCTATTGAAACCCAGCCTTCACGACCCGAAGGCCTACAAGTCATCCGAATTCTAGCTGAGAAGACCTGTAAGGAGAGTCTGGCACTTTGTACTTTAAGCCTGGAAGGCTTTACCTTCCCTCACCTGCATACACAGAACTCACAGCTACAGAAAACAGTCAAGACGCAGGAACGACCTGCTTGTCAAACAACCAGGGCATGTAGCGACAGGTACACGTAATCTGCACACCTAAGCTTTGGTCCTAAAAGCTCTCAAGTTCAGTAAACACACCTACAATCCGGCTGTAAGTCAACTTTTGCAATGAAAGGTCACTCGGGGAGTTTGGAAAGGATAGTTTCCTTAGTAACCAATGAACATAAACTCAAGCAGATGCCAAGGGTGTAAACGGCCCTTAATTTGTTATCTCCATTTGAGGAGTGACTAATAGTGCTGCCTAAAAACAAGCCCTGTAAGTCGTTTGTGAGAGCTTGTTGTGCTAAGGCAATCTTCCCCAGATATACTTAGGAAGGTAATGCGAGAAGATTTTGTCGATAAATGCAAGTCCACTGATTGGATGATGGCTAATTAAAGGGCCGTGTCACTCTTTCTGTCCAAATCATATCATACATATAAAATGAAACATAAGATAAAATAAATCTAAACATGGAAAATAAAACAAAAACATTAGAACCACCATATCTTAAAAAAACCTAATTAGCATGCCCAACCCTGATGCCTCTGAGGCTGATGTAGTCTTCCAAGTGAAAGCAAATGGTTACAGTAAATACAATGCTAAAAAGGACAGAATTTAGACACACGAATTGGTCAAGACCATAAATGAGCTTGTTCATTATAAAATTTGTCTCTGCATCTTAATATTAAATGCAAATTAAGGGCATTGGATTGAAAGCTCTTCCTATATTAAGATAATGATATATAGATGCACAATTTAAATAAAAACCTTGAATTGTCATAATCTCAGTGTCACTGGTTCCATCCATGTTTAATGGGAATGTGTTATTAGATGAGTCCAATTAAATTGATGAATCAACAAAGCTGAATAAAAGTCTCAAAACTCGGAACATTATATAATTGTGTGTGTGTGTGTGTGTGTGTGTGTACGAAGACAGCAAGACAGAAAAATAATCTTTTTGTGCATTTTGTTAATGCATTTTGATAATGTTACCCCCATTACAATTAATTAAATCTGCTGTATCTTTCTCTCTTCTAGCTTTCCATTCTTTTATTTTTTTACTTTAATTTGTGCTGAAATGAGGGGTTTTATGACACTTCAAGCCTGTCAACAATGCCATAACTGTTCTAACTATGTAACAAATGCTCAAAACATCTCAAGGTGTGCTCCCAATAACATCATCTTCCATCCTGAAACATGTTCTCATAATTCAAACATAAGGACAGCTCGATTTCAACAGATGTGCTAGCATCTCCGTCATCTTGTGTACGCAGACGCTTCATTCAAATTATATATTGCAACCCAGAAGCTTTAAAGGCAAAAGATTTCACACTGCAAACGTAAGCCAGACTTCACAGATTGAAGACAAAAGGCAAAAGTAATTTCTGTTTACCTTATGCAATGCTGCACAAATACTTCTGATGAAAATGCCACAGGCAAAACTAATCAATTTTCAAATCATCTAAATAAGGATTACAAAGGAGCTGAGGTGACATAAGGTTAAGAGCCTAGGCCTGTATACATCATCTTGTCGCACTCTCAGTAACCTAATCCCTCTTAAAAATCACAGCGAAAAGCTCTGCAACTACACTATTTGTTTTCACTACCTTTGAGACGGTGCATGAGCTGCAGGCAAAAGAACGAACAGACACGGAATGAAAACATGTTTAAAATATCATGAGGACTGTTGTCTACATGCTGGGTTATGATTTAACCTTCAGAGCTTTTAAAGCAAAAAAAAAAACAACTCCAATCCAATGAGAACGTGATCGTTCCGTATTACATTTTCCAAAAAGTAGTGCTTAAGAGGGATCTGACAGCGTCATTAAATTATTCCCTTTCTTTATTCGTCTACATCATCCATCCTTGACTTATTCCTGCAGTCTATTTGATTACCTTGAAAGCGTTAATGATTAAACAAGATTTGATGGATGCTTTTTTTGCTTCCTAATTCAATTGCAGTGCAGACATACACTAGAAGAAAACTCCTCTTGGAGCCAATTAACAGCTCAAGCACACACACACACAACAGAGCCAAAGCCCTCTGAGTGAATAATGCATTTAACCTCTTACTATGCCTGTTGGTGCTGCTCAAGCCAGACCTTCAATATCATTTTAATATTTAATCAATTTGCCCTGCTCTCTAAGGCTACATCCAGGCACTCAGTCTGTCCTCTTCAGACAAAAAGCATTTTCCTACACAGACTGGGATGTGGAATGAAATTATGCATTTTACACAACTTACCTTGACCTTTGCGGAAACCACTGCCAGCTAGAGTCTCTATAGCAACAGAATCAGGCTTTTTATTTCTCGCCGGGGGATGACTGCCAACTGCTTGGCTTTCAGTGCACAGCTCAGATTTGTTGCTGGACAACGGGTCCTTCCTCTTAAAACGATTAGCAATCAGCTGCCAAAAACTAGTCTCTGGTTGCAATTGTTTGGTGGGCTTGGTTAGTTTGGCAGGACGGAGAGGGATCTCCAAGACTGCTACCTTGCCACGAGTTTGGTACTGTATGTACTGTGTGGCCCCTTGGTCCTCGTCTTGCTCGCAAGCTGGCGTTAACGTCCTGCCAGTAAGGTAGGAGAACGGACGAGTGGTTTGCATTGATTTTTCTCCGATACTTGCAGTGCGTCTCCATTCAGTTCGGTCATCCTGCTCAAGTTGATTACGATTCCGCCTCATCCTGAGACTCAAACTCCTCCGCAGTGATCCGAACGTTCTCTTTTGTCCTTCCCCCTTGTTGGGTTCCTTTAGCCTTGTTGAAGTTTGTGTCACTACGACTTCCTTGCCTGTTGCCTGTCGACCAAACCATCTCCATCGGAAGCCTGGACGAGGCAAACTACCGGTGCCAGTAGAAGCGTGGCTTGCGAGCTCACCCCGGGATCCAGTTCGCTCTTTATTAAGCTCAAGCACAGTCATGCTAACAGGCCGTGGCTTGCTTCTGCTTTTAGAAGTCCGACGGATTGGTGGTTCTTCTAGTCTATGAGGAAGTAGGCTGACCGACGGCGGCATGTCTGGTTTTAGACCGTCTATGGCACGCAGCTCGGCACGTCTTGTCTGACACCGCTGGACCACATCTGGGCAACCTTGCTCATTGGGGGTAGAGGAAGGCAGAAGAATGTTGCTGTAGTTTGTAGCTGCCAACATGCAAACACTGCGGGGTCTTGTAGAGCTGTCTTGGTTGATGGTTGTTGTGGTTTCGAGTCCCCTTTTGTCATCTGGGAAGACAAACATGCTCACTACTCTTCTGCTGCCCAGGAGCCGAAGGCCATGTGCAGGCCTTCGTAAGACCGCCACATGAGTTTCTGATGCATTCTCCACAGATATAGCATTAAAACTAAGTTCCTTAATGGGAATGTGGCAAACATCAGCAGAGACTTCTTTGATCCAGGCTTTCTTTTCCACAGCCAAATCGAAGTCTTCCGCAGAGGCTTGTTGCACACAGCTGTCCTGGAAGAAAGAAGGTAACCGGTCCGTCCTCATTCCTAGTACTTCCCCTTTCCTCCACCCCCCATTCCCTGTGCTGCTCAGGTAAAACCACCTATTGAGCTTTCCAGCTGCACTCCTCCTCTGCCCTGGGCTCTCTCGACGTTCCTCCCTCTGATCCGCCTCTTGTCTTTCGTTGTCTTCCTCTCCCACGTTGTTCTTAACAACTCCCAGCTCAGCTTCTACCCTCCTCTCAGCCCCTCCTGAAGGCGTACGAGTCTGCAGCTCCTCCTGGAGTCCCATTCTGGCAAACAACAACTTCGTATAGAGTTTTACCACCTTGGTCTTGGTGAGGAGATGTGATCTTTCCTATAGAAATCACATTTCATATTACGGATATACCTCCACAAGCTTGTTCTCGGCAACTTAAGCGCTCTCTCTCTAACACTGCCACACTCTTGAGTCTTTCACCTCCAGGCCACATTCCAAAAGCAAGAATAATCCCTCACCTTTGACTTGTGAGAGACGGAGACAGAGTTAGGGGGGGGAAAAACTTCAAACAAGCACCAGCATGACCTCACTGAAACTTTTACCTTGCAGAGGATTATGGGGGGGAAAACTCGCTATGAAAAAACAAACCTGTGTGCATTGGAGGGATAAATACAGCCACAGATTAAGGAGTCTTTGGTCTTCTCCTACTGTCAAAAACAGGTCTGTGCAACCCAGCAGTGAAGGCAAATTCCTTAATGTTCCGGTTCTTGGCATGAGTGAGAGGGGTCTGTTTGAACTTCAAGCTGCTCCCACATGTCCCAAGGATAACCGCAAAACAAGGAGCAGAATATTTTGTCTCCTTAAAGCGAAGGCATTGCCAAGGCACCTGTAGAGAAATCCTTGCGGGAGATACTGCTGTGACTGAAGATTAAAACAGAGGGTGCCTGATGCTTGGGGTAGCGAGTATATTCAGCATAGTTACCAACATTTGTACCATCCTAAAAAGCATCCAAATGAAAGGGCATTTTGCAGAGTTTCCCTTTCTTCGAGCCTCCCTAAATCATTCTCTCTCTAGTTCCCACATTCCCACCCTCCCTTCCTAAACTGCCCTCCCTCACAACTGCATTTCCTCATCCAACTGAACAAGGCAGAAATTGGCAAACAAAACTGGGGAGCTCATTGCATGGGGGGAGGATGAAATGCCAAACAATTCCCCAGTTTTCTCATGCATGTCTTTGCCTATGCTAAAGTAGTGTCATGTAAAGTTTTCATACCACCTATGCCAACTCTAGGAGCATTGAATAAGCATTATGGGAAAGAATGTGCAATGGAAATACAATTATTTCCCAGAAACACTAAATGTGCATGCAAAAGCTGTCTCCACAATAAAAACACAAATACAACATGACAATGTATTTACCCCATAAACAAATTTTAGCTTTGCTATTAAGATTGCTTCCTAGGATTCTGTATAACATTAATATTGGTTCATAACATGGTAAATCTGACTGGCCATCGGTCATACTAGAAAAAGCCATCTGGATTAGGAAACAAGGGAGCAGATTTGAGATTTTGTGCTTGTAAAGAGCACCCACAAGTGGTTTCAATGAAAACTACCCCACCAGTCTAGTTATACTACACTGCCATGGAGAATTTCTTTTAGAATGATCCAGAGACTCGCTTGATGACATTCCTGCTGCGCAAATAAGATGAAAAAACAGCATATACATTACATATTAATTTATGAAAATATCAGCCACAGATTTGACACAGACTTCTAAAATATGCAAAATAATACAGCAGCACTCTTTCCCCTTTTCCTTCTTTCTCTCTTCATTCTTTCCCACTTTTATTATTTTCTTCCTTGTTTCCTTCTGTTCTATCCTTCCTTCCCATGTTTATTTCTGTCTCTTTCTTTCCTTCCTTCCATCTTTCCATATTTATTTTTCATTTTTTCCTTATCTCCCGTTTTCCGTTCTCATTTGCCTCTTTAATTTTTCCTATTTCATATTTTAACATTCTTCTTTACTTCTTTCTTTCCTTCCTTCCTTTTATTTCTTTCCTTACTTCCCTTTTAAATTCTTCCCATCTGTCTTTTCCTCTATTTCCTTCCCTTCTTTCTCTCCTTGCTTAATCATGTCTAATTCCTTCCTTATTTAATTCTTTCCTGTCATTCTCTCTCTCTCTTCATCATTTTTGAGATAACCATCTAATTATCCAGACAATAAGTACTTTAAATCCAGTTTACTCATTTATGAACTCATGTCTGACATCTTACATGTACGAGTCTGAGAACACAACAGAAGCCATTGGCTGATGATCCTAGACTAGTCTTTCCTTTTTTTAAGTCTTTTTTATAAGAAAAAAAAGCACAAGTCTCTTGACCATAAGGCTTTTTATTTTGAGCTTCCACCCACTCAGAGTAAAATATTTGACAGATTTCCGATTTGTATAACCTAATGATTTTAATTACATGGACATATCCGAGAACATAATTGCTTTTATTTTTTGGGTGAACTTCCCCTTTAAACTATATGTCATTAATTACTCACCGTAATGTCGTTACAAACCCGTAAGACTTTCGTTCATCGTCAGAACACAAATGAAGATAAATCTGATGAAATCTGAGAGCTTTCTGTCCCTCCATTGACAGCTACGCAACTACCACTTTGATGCTTCAAAAAGTTTATAAAGAGATTGTAAAACTAATCCATATGAATTGAGTGGTTTATTCCAAATTTTCTGAAGAGACTCGATCGCTTTATATGATGAACAGATTTAATTTAGGCTTTTACTCACATATAAACATTGATCAACGAACATAAACAGAAGCTCAACCGAACATGAATGTCTCGCAAGAACAAACCTCTTCCGGAAGCTCAAACGGTTCGGTTCTGAAGCGTCAAAGTTTCAGTTGTATAAGCTGTCAATGGAGGGACAGAAAGCTCTCAGATTTCATCAAAAAGATCTTCATTTGTGTTTCGAAGAAGAATGAAAGTCTTACGGGTTTGGAACGACATGAGGGCGAGTAATCAATGACCGAATAAACATTTTTGGGTGAACTATCCCTTTAACTTTAAAGCCATTTTTAGCCAACAAAATGTTTCCATTGCAAGATTTATGTCCTATATACTCTTGATATCAACTCTCAAGCTAAAAAAGATACCTCACGCTATAGTTATTTAAAATACAACGTATCAGTCAAAAAACATCATACATATGTCCCTGATGACTCGCTTTTCATTCACCACAAAGATAGTTACACATAACTAGGTTTATCATATGTGAAGCACCTTAATTTTTACGGCCTTCACCGCTGATAGACAATGATATGAAAATTTGAAATAAACAGCAAAACAACAAGTACAGATGTCTATAAAGTTAAATATAAATACTATTTTCCCACACATGGACACAGACGTGGATATTTGATATTTACAATCGCCCCTTTTCAACACTATCTAAAATAAAATACATCAGATCAAAGATGACCTCAATTCAGGAATAGTATTTTAAAAGAAACTATTCACTATACAAGCCAGAAAACAACCGAGCATTAATCAGTACCTGTGTTGATAAGATGGAAGTTAACATGGTAATTCGTCTTTGAAGAAGTATTTATTACCTGCGTCTACAGCATTAGGGTTCGCCACCCCCGTAACATCCACTGAGATCAAACAGTCCTCGTCGCCCCACTGCACATGGCTCTGTCTTGGCCGTCTTTTCCCTCCAAAACACATCATGATGATGACTTCTCCAAACTACAGGAATATCCTTTCGCCAGTGGCATTATCAGGCCAAAAACAAACTAAAACCAAGTTCAGGGTCCTAATCATCTCTGATATTCCCATTAAGACTGTTCTTCAGGCGAGACGGTGAAGTTCTAGTACTGCTTTTGACAGATTGACAAACATCATGCTGAGATCATGAGCTTAGCTTTGTCATATCAAAAATGTCCCGGCAAGAGGGAGGAGGTGACAGACAGGTTCAGGAAACATGTCGAACCTTTGTAATCCCTCATGAGAAGGAGGAGGGGACCACGGCCTCCCTGTCTTACCTGAACCTGAAGTAGGATTAGTCTAATCCTTAACCAATAGGAATCATTGGTGCATTATCCGTACCCGGTGTGAACACGCACACACAGAAATGCTATCGTGTCCCACTCTGTTTTGGAGTAAAGTGCGGTCGTCCCTTTAAAAAACTAGTTTAACTCATCTTGGTATCTGTGCAATGCTCTGACGCAAGACGCCCCACTGATATTTCAAGTCCAACCACTGTCTGTGATGAAACTTTCCACTTGTCTTTAAAGCCAGATTAAACAAACATCAGTTAAAAAGTAGTGCTACAAAATGCAAAAAGCTCATAAATGTGACCGAAATATGAATTCAGGGATCATAGCTAGGCATCAAAACTGTCCACTTCATAAACTATAACCATTATTCAACAAGTTAAACAAGTTGACTCATTACAGAAACGCACAGGGTTGCCCAACATTTTCGGACGAAACTACGCATGCATTTACAAACTATTTCCAGCTAATGAAATGCATTTAATTGACGAGATCCCATAGAAACGGGAGCACATAAAGACCATATCGACTCAACAACTCATTACGTTTTCATTAAAAACCAGCGCGCCATCGGCGGTACCGTCTGCGAGGCTAAATGAATACAAATACTGATGGATGAGAGAAAAAACACATTTTGCCCTTGCGAGGTGGTGTAGTAAAGACAGAGCATTAGATATGCCTTTCATTTATACCGATTTAATTATGCAGACCATCAGAAAGTGTGTTTCCGAATGCTTTTTTCACCCTCAGGGCGCACCTTTATTACGCCGAACCCTTTGGAAATTGGCCTGCCAGTCTAATTAAAACAGAAAAACTAATTACGGTAAGACAATTAGACCTCTCGTCTTTTATTTTAAACACTTCTAATAGAGCAAGAAAGTGACGCAAGCAGCGTGCCATTCCCTCTCGTCTTTTTTATGAAGATGCAGACATTGCTTCAGGACCTTTAGTACAGAATTCAGTGAACATCTTCGGATCTGGAATTGGTTTATACACAAACATTCAGTGACACTGAGGGATATCTAGTAAAAGGAACATTGTTACAGAAATAATGTTATTAAAGAAGATTTCTAGCATCTTTGATTAGCACGCGGTGAGATATCGCCAATATTCACAATATTTACTAGTTCAATTCATGTTTGTGAATCATTTCTAAGGTGTCCAGTTAATTAAATCAGTCCAGTTTTACTCTGAATCAACCTTTTCTTTTCACACATTGTGGCTGCATTTATTTGATAAAAAATGCAGTAAAAAACTGTAATATTATGAAATGTTAATAAAATGTAAAAACAGCTGTGCTACTTAATATTTTTGTGGAAACTGAAATTTTTTCAGGATTCTTTATTAAATAGAAATTTCAAAAGACATTATAACATTATAAAAATCTTTACTGTCACTTTTGATCAATTTAATGCGCTCTTGCTGAATTAAAGTACTAAAATCTGACCTCAAACGTTTTGAAAAGTAGTGTATATACTGCATTTTATTATTATATATTGATATATTGCTACATACAAATGAACACGATTAAATAATTCTTTCTTATTGTGAATTAGAAATGTGTTTTTGTTCTTACAGACATTTTTAACCTACTTCTGAAAGTATGAAAAATATTTGTAACTTCATCGCCCACCTAAATTACCATGTCAGCGTCTCTTATTAGCATATCAGTGTGCAACAACTAATCCAAATACAATGTGACTATATGTTAATACACTTTTCTTTTAACCTGTAAGCTTTTGCATACGTCTGTGGGACCTAAACAAACGTACTATAATAACGTTAAACACAAGCCTTGAGCACATATGAAGCTGATCTAACCATAAACAGATTCCAAATCAGATTCTAATCATAAATGCAACATTACAAGTTGTGTCCATAAACATACACCAGTAGGGGGCAGTATGTCTTCTCTCACAGCGGACCACTGAACCTATTACTTCAGTTCATAAATCAAATCTAGCATCATTAAATCTTGATTTTGTCTGTATCAACAATAATACGTGTGCTTTCACATAGCTCCCATTATATTTCACCCAATTATATGCTACTAATATTAAATACTGAAATTGCATGCAACAACAAATCTTTCCCTAATTATGAGAAATCGCAAAATTAGCTTTGTGTGCAACTTTAGGAAGGAAAACGTGCAAAAACTCACACCAGCTCCTGAGCTCATTACCAATACTAATTAGGTTACACAAGGTTATGTAATTTTCCAAGCTGCACTGCAGTCCAGTTGAAAAGCAGGGGGTCCCTGTGAGAACGTGATCATGTGGAAGAACACACGGCAGGTGTGGAGCGCTATGGTGCAGTACAGTCGTGTTACGTAAGGGAAGACGCTCCCCGAGGGGCAGGAGCAAAGAACGAATCAAAGAATGTGTGCAGGATCCGCCGGGATGCAGAGAGACAATTAATGCCGACTGAACTTTAATGAGGGTTCGTAATGAGTTGTGAACGCCTTTATACTCAAATAAAGTAAAGCCATTGATATGGTTTATAATGCTTTCAAATGAACAACAGAATTTTATCACTATAAAAACACCACAAATGCTCCGCTTTCTAATTATGCATATGTTCTGGTTTGGTTTACTATGATGCATAAATTGTTAAAAGTCAACATGAAAGCAAAATTGCATTCTTAAAGGGATAGTTCACCCAAAAATAAAAGTTTTATCATAATTTAATTACCCTCAAGTTGTTTCAAACCTGTATGAATTTCTTTCTTCTGAAAAGAACATATTTTGAAGAATGTTGGTAACCAAACAGTTGATTGGCCGGTTTAAAGAGAAATGTTTTTTGGTTTCAATATTTATTTTATTATTTTAAATAATGAGCACTGATAAATAGTCCAGTTACAAGTATTAAAGCGATAGTTCACCCAAAAAGGAAAATGAAAATGAAAGTTTGGCCCCACTGACGATCCCTCCTCCCATACTATGGAAGTCAATGGGGTCCAACTTTCATTTTAATTTTCCTTTTTGGGTGAACTATCGCTTTAATACTTGTAACTGGACTATTTATCAGTGCTAATTTTTTTAAAATAATAAAATAAATATTGAAACAAAAAAAAATTACAACTACATGGTAACAGGTAAAATGTTAGACTGTTAGAACTGTAAAAAAAATAATAAAAAAATAAACTAATAATGCTTTTTGTTCATTGAAATAAAGCTGAAGTAATGTAGAAATGTTGCTTTGCCAACCAACTGAAATAAAACAAGTTTAAGCTGAATTACTAAAACTGAAATAAAAATAAAATAAAGCTAAATAGAAGTAAAGTTACAAAAAAAAAACTAATAAAAATGACAAAAGCAATAACTAAAGCTTAAAATATACAAATAAAAGCTAATTCAAAATAATAACAAATATTAAAATAATATATAATACTACAATAATGCTCTTCACAATCCAATCAATTCCTGTTGGGAAAAGTCCCGCCTTAAACTTTGGCTGTTGAACAATACTATATGTCTCACTTACATCACATCACTTATAGTTCTCATAATATGACAAATATGAAGGTAAAATGGAAGTGTGTATTTTCTGAACAAGTTGTGTCAAACAAACTATAATTTCCAAACTATTTCTCCCGAAACCTCCCCCTGCCCATTCCACCCTGCCCTCCATCTTCCATTGTTCAGCCGAAGAGAAAGTCCCGCCCACAAACCCACCTCATTGGTTGACCCCAGAGTTACCACCACAAACAAACAGAGCACAAACAAAGCTTCAGGAAGTCAACCTACCAATGGCTTGCTTATAGTTTTAGTCTGAACTAAACTGGGACAAAAGCAAGTATTTAACATAAAAAAAAATTGCACACTTCTCAGCAAATCCGCTTTCCCGGTCACTTCCTGGTCTGAATTACATCCTTCCGGCAGGGCATCATTCTGATGCGTCCTGAGTTCAAACGCCAAATTTAGCCCCACTACTGTCAGCCTGCTATTTGGGCCACGCTGATGACTAGGTGTTGAACGGGTGACTAAAGTGCTGGAAAGCATGTTAATGGGATGGAATGACTCAGCGGAGGAGTGATCTCACACACACACACTAATGAAACCTTCTACCTCATCAGTATTGAGAGGCCACATTAAGTTTCACTGTGATCTCTATACTATGGTAAAGTTGACGTGTGTCAGGAAACTTGTTTGAAACTATTTTGACACGGGCCTTGCATGCATCCTGTGTGATAACTGAGAATAAAATGTGTAAAAACTAGCAAGTTATCACTGAAATGCAAAAAGGGCCTCACAATATGATTAATTAGTTATTAAATATATTGAATAATGTGCAACAGATCACCAGTGCATTCAAATAGTTACAAATATCATGAAACTTAATGCATTCATAACCGAATGCAACTGCTTATCTGTTAAACGTATATAGTAATGTAAAAAAAAAAAAGAATAATTATGGTACTGCATGTATATATGTATACGTGTGTGTGTGTGTGTGTGTGTGTGTGTGTGTGTGTGTGTGTGTGTGTGTGTGTGTGTGTGTACATAGGTGGTAATACCATGGTGTTTTAATATGGTCAGAAATGTTTAAAAATATATATTTTAAAGGACAAGTTCGGTATTTTACACTTAAAGCCCTGTTTACAGATCGTATCTGATGAAATAGAACGGTTACGATTAAAATTTGGACACATGCTCCTGTCCCGAGAATTTTAGGTTTATTACGCTTTTGTGGACCTATTTTGCCAAACGCGTCACACCCGTGATTCTTCCGTTGAGAGCTTGAATAATAATAGACACTCCAGCCCAGTTGGTGGCGATAATGCACCTTTGCCAATTGCAAGCAAACCACGGGCATTTCATTGAATACACAGAAGAAGCAGAAGAAGAAGCGGCGGAGTAATACCGTAAAGGTGCTGCGGTCTCACAGCACGTCCTATTAAGTCAATGGAGTTGGACAAAAACTACGATAAAACCTGTTGGAATGCATCTTTTTCAGCGATTTTTGAGGGAACATATCAGTGAACACCCCCTGACCACTCGGTGAGTTTCACGTCTTTGTAAACGAAAGTTTAATGTGTTTTTAGGACGGAATCTTCCAGTGCATATAGACAACCATTGTGGGGGTGGTGGGGGGAAGCAAAATAAACCTAAAATTCTCGGGACAGCAGCATGTGTCCAAATTTTAATCTTAACCGTTCTATTTCATCAGATACGATCTGTAAACAGGGCTTTAAGTGTAAAATACCGAACTTGTCCTTTAAATGACAATAAAAATAATGGTTTAGAATGTCTTTTCTGTTGTTAAAATCTCACTTTAGATTTTAAGCTTAAAGTACCTCCATATGACCAAAACCACTGTGCGTTTGATTCTGCCATAGTAGTAATATCATGATATTTTAAAGGTGATCTAAGTAACTTTTTTACCTTAACTGAACAGCTTCGGAGTCAGTGGAATGGTTATATTACTTATTTAGGGTTGAATGGTGGTGGTTTCGCACCCCCCTGGTGGCGATATTTTTTCCCCCAGGATGGTAGGGGAAGACTCATGAATATTCATTAGGGAAGTCATCCCTGATTGGTCTTAACCCCAGTGACGGGTAGGTTTAGGGGCGGGGTTAGGGAGGTCATAAGACCCCCAGTGACGGGTTGGTTTAGGGGTGGGGTTAGGGGTAGGTCATCAGACCAATCAGGGATGACTTCCCTAATGAATATTCATGAGTCTTCCCCTACCATCCTGAAAAAAATAAAAAAATAAAAAATCGCCCCCTGGTGCCCGAGAGCGGAAAAAACTCACTTGCAACTTTGGGCCGGCGGGTCGCCAGCCTCGCCGTCAGGAAGTATCGCGTGATATCAGGTCTCGCGATGTAACGAATTGCTTGACGGCACTGCACCGTTTATATACTGTCTATGCACTGCACACGTACACGCCCCCATTCAAGCACCGGCTAGCTATAAGCAAAGGGCAACGATAGATTGAGTTATGGCTGAGCCTGTAAAAAAGAAGCAGAAAGCTAGGAAATCTTTGTCGGAGGACCAACGAAAGAGGAAACGGGAGACTGACCGAGCAAGAAGTCAGACTCGAGTAGATATCGGACCGGCTTTTTCAGAATGGCGAGAACTGAGAGAAACAGAAGCCTGCAAAACGGATGCTGACCTGGCTGCTGTTGCACTTGTAACGTTAAGTATCTTTGGAATAAACTGTGTTTAATATTTAAATTTCAAGTAATTGTGACCTCAGGATGTTTGCTATTGTCTGTAAAGGTTTTTATTATGATCGCTGTCTGTTACGGGCTTACTAGTACGCTAGATACTATAACTTTGAT
>NC_138735.1:27456421-27513921 GCF_965113295.1 Leuciscus leuciscus
ATGGCAATATATATATATATATATATATATATATATATATAAACACTCTCACAATTGTTCTTTAATGTGACTGAGAACTGCCAAAGGGACTAAATCTATAGCAGCTTATCTTCCCTCACAGCCTTATAACACTATAAAGCCTTAAATCTCCTAAAGAGTTGGCTAATTGAAGCTTACCGTCAAATGTCACGACCTTAAATCAGTGAATTGAGTTGAATTTACTGGGACGAGTGGCTTTGCTTGGCTAGACTAGCACAGACTCTCAGTCCAGATCAGCAGGTCAGATACCCTGGCAACATATTATTACACTTACAAGTATTTATCATGAAATGGTACCAGGGTAAAGAAATGGGACCATGGTAAAGAACCTTATCATTATGGCAATTCTATGGTATTCTTTTAATACCAATTAAATACTACATGAATATTATGGTATGGCCACAGTGTTATTTTGTGATTGTCAAACCTTACATAAAAAGTACCATGGTAACTGGGTAAAGTGATGGTATACGTGGTACTTTGCTAAATAAAAATGGTACTGAATTTTTTTACATATTTACATACTTCATGTAAAAATAGATTAATTTAAGAATTTTGCCCAAGAATCTCAAAAATATGGAAGCTTGTTTCCCACACTGAATAAAACATAAAAAAAAGGTAATCGTGACTTTTATCTGAAAATTCTGAAAAAGTTTAGGCCGATATATTGAGTTTATATCTCACAATTCTGATTTTATTTAATGCAATTGCAAGTTTATATCCCGCAATTCCCGAATTGTGTGAGAGAAAAAAAGGCACAATTATCTTCTTATTTTTTTGATTCTGTGGTAGAAACAAGCTTCCATACAAAAACATTCATGAGTTGATATATTTCATGAATTTGAGGACAGTTTTCAAGTCTTTAACTTTCTCCAGTATTCTGAGGTTATAAAGCTTCATCAGGCTGGATTCTGTGTTATCTGCAGGATGCTGTTGTGTCGTGACGCTGTTGATGACTACACACCGCTGCGTTTCTAATGTGTCATCACTCAGCTGTATCCTTCCTCCTGATCCAAACATATTTCTCACAGGGAACATGACTGCTAATTCATTTCCTCTTCACCAAATAACAAGAAACATTAAAACAGGCTCATTAAACTGAAATCTTAGGAAGGAAGGAAGGAAGGACAAATAACAGGAAGGAAGGAAGGAAGGAAGGAAGAAAGAAAGGACAAATAACAGGAAGGAAGGAAGGAAGGAAGGAAGGAAGGAAGGAAGAAAGAAAGGACAAATAACAGGAAGGAAGGAAGGAAGGAAAGGAAGGAAGGAAGGAAGGAAGGAAGGAAGGAAGGAAGGAAGGAAGGAAGGAAGGAAGGAAGGAAGGAAGGAAGAAAGAAAGAAAGAAAGAAAGAAAGAAAGAAAGAAAGAAAGAAAGAAAGAAAGAAAGAAAGAAAGAAAGAAAGAAAGAAAGAAAGAAAGAAAGAAAGAAAGAAAGAAAGAAAGAAAGAAAAGGACAAATAACAGGAAGAAAGGACAAATAACAGGAAGAAAGAAAGAAAGAAAGAAAGAAAGAAAGAAAGAAAGAAAGAAAGAAAGAAAGAAAGAAAGAAAGAAAGAAAGAAAGAAAGAAAGAAAGAAAGAAAGAAAGAAAGAAAGAAAGAAAGGACAAATAACAGGAAAGAAGGAAGGAAGGAAGGAAGGAAGGAAGGAAGGAAGGACAAATAACAGGAAGGAAGGAAAGAAGGAAGGTTAAAAAAATCAATACAAAAGATACAAAAGATACATAGGATCCAAAAGCAAACAAGAATTGAAGAAACAAGAGAATGAAAAAATCTGGAACAAACGAAACAAATGAAATGAAGGAAGGATTAAATAATGAAAGGAAAAAAGAACAAACCAAAAGAAAGACAGAAAGATAGAAAGATAGCAGTGTTCTCACTCATGAAAGCCTGAGACAGAATCTCAAACGGCTGAATCTCACAGTCGTCTTAAAAAAAGAAACACGACTCAAACATCCAAACACGAGGCTCTTTAGCTCATCACTTTACATCAAACTGGACAGAACGACACTTTGAAGGAACGCTTGATCGTGTGTGCGTTTGTGATAAGCACTTTTCCACATCACAGGAGGATTCATGGGAACACCGGAGTACATTATGTCCTTTCATAGTCTCAAAGTTTTTAATGCAAAAGATCAAATTACTTTCTCATCCAGGGACGAACCACGTCGGGGACTGACTAGCTTCAGTGGCTCTGTTCCCAACACTCCCTCGACTACACGTAAACAAAACACATCTGCTACGCTGTTTACACGGGCCAAAACAAGGACAAGGACAGAATCCAAACGCTGAGCGAGGTCAACGGGACAACTTTACACCAAGAAACCACGTCTACAGGCATTCCCAAACATACCCTTTCAAGCCAGATCAGTCAACGGGATCTATCCCATAGTGCATTTCTCTACAGGATCAGACTATATTTGGCCAACAGTGGCCAGTGGGAGAAAAAGCAGGTGTGACAGCCAACACACAGTGACTCACGGTATGTCTTCTGCGGTGCCGCTAACAGAAGCGAGGCAGAACTACAGTCGATGGTAAAGACACACAATCAGATGAGAAGCCGGGCTTATAGTCGGCATGAAACGGAAGTTGCGAAAGTCTTTTCTTCCTTATTGTGACGTATATCCAAGTGAAATGGCTTCTCAAACAAGAAACAACTTTAGGCGGGACTTGATATTGTCCATGGGGAATTGATTGGATGATTGTGGTTTGCTATTGGTGGATCTCATGTGAGTGACAGGTTGCCCCGCCCCTACGCCAGTAAACACACACGAGTGAATGCTTTCACTGTGATGGAGCCTAGAAGAATGCAGTAAACAAAACACAAAAGTCAGTATAAGGGGCAAAAATGAACCGTATGAATTCAAGCAAATATAAATTTCAGCACGGTTGCAAGTGTGATACCGATTTTTTTTTTGTGCCGTTTTTGCCTTTTATTAAAATAGGACAGTAGCTAGACAGGAAGTGAGGTGAGAGAGAGAGAGAGAGAGAGAGAGAGAGAGAGAGAGAGAGAGAGAGAGAGAGAGAGAGAGAGAGAGAGAGAGATGACTTGAACTCGGGTCGCCCGAAGCACAATGGCGTTACATGTCGGCGCACTTGCCAACGAGGCTATCGGCGCCGAAGTGCGATACTGATTTTATTCAACAGTTCAATAAACAAGTTGCATTTCTAGTGACATTTTAGACACACTATTGTCAGTATTTGTTCTACTGGCGTATATACGTATTATACTTCATATTTTAAGTATAATTTCAAAACAAGAAAACAAGCCAGCAAACAAGACAGAAACACTGGAAGAATGAAGCGACCAACCAAGAAAGAAAAAAAAATCTAGAAAGAACAAATTACAACAAATCAACAAAGACACTCATCATAAATCTCATAGCATAATTTATGTAATTGTAATTGCAGTGTAATGTAGATGCATCTTCTGTGCCACTTCTGCAGTGCAAAAAATGCATGTTGATGTTACTATTTCATTGAATTTATTGACTAAATGTACGAATTTGGCATAAAAGATTATACATGCATCTAATAAGGTTCGATTTATTTATTTATTTTTGTCAATATCGCACACCCATAACAGATAATCACGTTGATTCGGCTAATTGGATGTAAAAAGTATTGTAGTGTTTTAAACCCCTCCACCTGTTGAGGACAAACAGAGAATGGTTAGTCTGATGAGTTTTCGTGGGTTTAATTGACACGCTGATGCTGCAGAGGGAAGAAGCAGGTGTTGTTTTAATGATGAGGGCATCTTCCGGCCAGTGCTGCGTTTTATTTCACCCATCTGCATTCTCTGTTCATTCTCTCTTTCAGTGCTCGTGAGACATACCAATGAGTCAAGCGCTGCACAGCTGCCAAAGCTAACCCTCTGACTGAGAGAGAGAGAGAGAGAGAGAGAGAGAGAGGGTTGGGTGGAGTCACATATTCATGACTACAAGAAATCAATAGGAAAAGAGGGTGATATGAAACCGAACAGCTGACAAATTATAAAAGATTATTCGTAAATTTGAGTTGTTCTCCTAAAAATGGATTGCGACAAGTTTCAGACCATTTATATCAATCACTTGGTTTCTACTGTGCAGCGTTACACTGGTAAGCCCCGCCCACCGTCAAATATCATTGGTCCAAAATCAAATCCATGTACATACAAAATCAAAAGTCTTCTGATTGGCTGTGATTCTGTCATGCACAATGTGGACAGATTAAGGATGCATTGATAGTGATAAAAAAGGTTTCCCCAGCGCCACTTCAAACCACCTTGAAAATCAACTTAGGCTGAAGACATTTTGCACCTCAGCTTAATTTTCAACATTCACCTCATGCTAATTCCACACCTCTATTTAGATAGTGCCAGTTTGTGCCCTGAAGAGAATTTTATGAACACTCTAAATTAGCACTTTCTCAATTAATGCTAGGCTAATGCGAGCAACAGAACACGAAATTCAATTTATCTCGCAGCGGTAGATTATTGAATAGAGCTACCATTCATGCCAGCCGGCTCTGTGACCAGGATGCGTCACGTATCCAGACCCAGACGGCATCAGTGATTCACAAACGTCTTCATCATAAGCTAATAGCATGTTGCAGCTTGAGTTTGAATGGGGGTAATCAAACTCTGGTTATCAGGGGGTATAATGGCAGCTAGGGGTGGCGTTTTGTCAGCTAATGCGCCGGTTGTCCAAAGCCACAGACGCTCAGAGGATAATGGCAGGCCACGGAGCTTATAGATGTCAGTGGAAGACGTTCCACTCCCACTCTCCACCATCAGAGGCAATTAACAACAACTGAATAAAGCGTTGAATTCTGACTGGATAAAGGATTTCAGGTGGTTCCTGGAAAAAGTTAAAATCAGAAAGACTGCCATTACTGTGCATTTTCAGATTATATGATGCCGCGAGTGCTACTGTTAACTGCAGTCATGCTACAGAAAAACAGATAGATAAATTGTCATACGGACACTGTAGAATAACAAAAGGTACATTTTACACTATTGTACATTTAAAAATGTGTTTTTATTAAATAAAAAAATACAGTAAATGAATGAAATACTTTTCTGCATTACACTTTTTTTTTGCAATATTTCCCATTTAAAATATTTTTAAGTGCAAAATGACAGAAAAAGAATGCAAAATACTTTTTGCATTAAACATAATGCGAAGTTTTGCATCATTTTACATTTAAAATGTATTCTTTTATTTCGAGTAAAAATACAATATAATAATGCAAAATACTTATTGCATTATTTCACATTTAAAATATATATTTTAAATAAGTGCAAAAATACAGTAAAATAAGTTTTGCATTATTTTACTTTTGAAATGTATGATTTTAATAAGTGTAAAAATACAGTATTTTTTATTTTATTTTAAAGTTTTATTCACTTGACATGGGAGTTAAAAAGTCATTTTAGACCCTGTTAATAGCACAAGAAATAATACTGACACTAAATAGAATGCATAAGCATAAAAAAAATGAAAATAGAGAGAAAAGTTAGAAAAAGTTCACTCTATAAGATGAATGTCATTGAACCGTTAAATAATTTCCTAAATGAAATTTCACTTTCAATACGTAACACTCTCTGCACATCTACAACGGACTTACTGTATGTCTGTTATTGAGTGTGTGTGAAGTGGAATCAGGGCCGAATGACTTCAATCATAATACTGAAATGACTTTGCATATAATTTATTCCACAATACTGTCACTGACAAATATTGAATAAGAAAGGTCTAAATTGGCAGCTTGTTTTCACAGGATCTTATTTGCATACTAATTTCGTAATGGAGTAACTGTGTCAAATGGTGCCATAGCTAATTCTATTATGTAAATTAAGTTGAAGATAAATATAGAACGTTTTTATTGAACAGCCAAGATCTAAAGATACCTGGAGCGAGACACAAGCATATTAGAGTTATGATTATGTGGATGAACACTATACTTACAAATATATTTCCAGACCACGAGTAGTGCACACCAGTTTATTGTTAAATACAACTAAAACTATTAAAAATCTTTTCCAGATTTGTATTACAGTTTTAATTATAGTAAATTTAGCACTTATATTAATATTTAAAAAGAAAACTAATAAAATTGAGCACACAATTTAAAGCTAATTTAATTTAAAATATTAACAAACACTGTAATAGGATATAGATAATACTAAACTAACACTGATGGCACTGAATAGTGAGATTAAACTCCAGACTACAGTATAAAAATGTGTTCATGTTAACTTTACATAATTCTAAAGATGTCAGTTTGTCAAGCTTGTTTTGTTTTTCATCCATTTTACTTTAGCTTTGCCAGTTTCTCAGAGCTCGAGGGCATGCCCACACACACACACACACACACACACACACACAAACACACAAACACACAAACACACAAACACACAGATTGCACAAACACACCGAAATCTTCATCCACACACTCGTTTCAATCTTGGAAAACATGCACATTCAAAACTTCTTACAGACCAATCCTGACAAAGAGTATAGAGACAGGAAAATAACAGCAACATCTGTCTCAAAGCTTGGAGCCATGACCTTTTCATAACCTTTCCAGTAGTTTGTGATAACAGGATAAGGATAGGCAAAAAATAAATAGAGACTAAATTCATTCACTAATGAATAATGCATATTAATTTTCTTTACCCTGTAAAGTAAAATCAAATCAAATGCTTGCTCGCTTTTGACTTTCACTTTTTCTCGATCACACGTACTCTGTGTAACACAAACTACCACAGCAAGCCTACTAAGATGGTTTGTTGGTCTTAGCTAACCACTAAGCTGGTTAGTCTGGTCTAGTTTGATGGTTCAGAGAGGTGTTGGGGACTAATCAGCTCGTCTGGCTATGAGGTTGACCAACAAAACTAGCTAAAAACCATCTTGATCAGGCTGGGAGAGTAGCTAAACCAGGTAAACACCAGCTTGAATAGGCTGGGAGACCAACTAAACCAAGTTAACACCAGCTTGAATAGGCTGGGAGACCAACTAAACCAAGTAAAGACCAGCTTGAATAGGCTGGGAGATCAACTAAACCAAGTAAACACCAGCTTGAATAGGCTGGGAGACCAACTAAACCAAGTAAAGACCAGCTTGAACAGGCTGGAAGACCAACTAAACCAAGTAAAGACCAGCTTGAATAGGCTGGGAGATCAACTAAACCAAGTAAACACCAGCTTGAATAGGCTGGGAGACCAACTAAACCAAGTAAAGACCAGCTTGAACAGGCTGGAAGACCAACTAAACCAAGTAAAGACCAGCTTGAACAGGCTGGAAGACCAACTAAACCAAGTAAAGACCAGCTTGAATAGGCTGGAAGACCAACTAAACCAAGTAAACACCAGCTTGAATAGGCTGGGAGACCAACTAAACCAAGTAAACACCAGCTTGAATAGGCTGGGAGACCAACTAAACCAGGTGAACACCAGCTTGAATAGGCTGGGAGACCAACTAAACCAGGTGAACACCAGCTTGAATAGGCTGGGAGACCAACTAAACCAGGTGAACACCAGCTTGAATAGGTTGGAAGACCAACTAAACCAAGTAAACACCAGCTTGAATAGGCTGGGAGACCAACTAAACCAATTATACACCAGCTTGACCAAGCTGAAAGACCAGTTAAACCAGTTTAAACTAGCTAAGGCTACCTTAAGCTGGTCTAAGATTTCAGCAGGGATGAGAATCCAGAATGTCATGGCAGGGATGAGAATCCAGAATGTCATGACAGTCCAATCGGGGTAATTATGATCCCTTCTAATCCCTTTAAATAATATTCCTTTCCTATTATTAGCCTAAATTACCTCATCACCTTCACTTTTGTACTACATTACAGCCTCCATCACGTCTTAGAAATTGGCTACAATCAGATTAGCCCCCCGCCTCATTCTCCCACTGTCATACCTTATCGGCCTATAAATAGAGGCAGGTAAAGCCAGACCTCATTAATTCAATCACCAGGCACTGGGACTACCCGCACACTTCTCTGAAGGTGGAAAGTCATGAGTCTGGCACAAGCATTCCTCTCTATTCCTCATTATCAACCTCCACGGCGTACCGGCTAAATTTAAACATTCACACACACCGGGAGTTTCCACGCCACCGCACCTGCGGAGAAAGAAGTCAATGGGCAGTGTTTAGAACAGATGCATCCAATAAGGTATGTAGGCCTATATAAACGCTAATACAAACTTGAGCAAATCTAAAAGGAATTGGTTACGACATTGTATGAATGGCGACAAGCACGGTTTCCTTCAACGTGTCATTGGCTTTTTTGAGACTGTCGTGCAGACAACATCAAAGCTCATTTGTTTGGAACTAAAAAATTAACCATCGAGATGCAATGGTGATAAGGGAGAAAAGCCGGCACAATAAATTGGCCCTTTGATGGAGAGATTTGAGAAGGAAAACAATGATCCATCACTCTGGTGAGATGAAACAAGCACATGAGTGTCGCATGTCTAAGTTTAGTCTGTGTTTGAGCCGCACTTTGGCAATAAACGCGGGGGATCCTGGGCTAAATCCCAGCATAAGCTCTACGTACAGCACATCAGCCGCTCAGCAGAAGAGATCATCTATTTCTGCCATACTACATCTATCTGTATTAACACACAACTGTATTGTAGCACAAAAGCACTCGCTATTAATGTGTTTAAGCAGTCATTTCGGTAAATGAGGTTTTAAAAGAGATTTAAACAAATCACTAGGTAAAGAGATTGGAGTGGTGCTTAACTATGCAGAACTCACCACCACAATGTTAGAATGATTACGTGGTTGCCAAGGCAGTTGTACTTGTTTGCTAAGGTGTTTGGAGTGGTTGGAACTATGCTAAAAGTGAATTTAAACAATTCAATAGTCATAATCAGCTGATAAATATCCAATAATGGCCATTATAGATAAATAATATATTATACATTAAATTAAATATAAAAATTTTTTTTTTAAGAAAATCATATTATAATAAAATACTACATTCAATACTGACCAATACAGACGAAAAATACATTAATAAATATAATATAATTCAATATACACAAAATTGGCCAATACCATTTAAAAAATAAAATAAATAAAAATACAAAAACGTTAAATAAAATAATATAATAAAATATAATAGAAATAATTTATTATACACTATAAATAAATAAATAATATACATGTAATATAATATACTTATAATATAAATAAATAAATACTAAATTGGCCAATGCCAATTAAAAATATATAATTTAAGTATAATATAATACAAAATAATTATAATTCATAGATGTATAAGTAAAAAAAATCTGCATATAATAAAAACATCTGCATTATTCATAGTGATGCATGCCTTCGCAAACACCACTAATAATTGCAATCAATTAAATGGGCTCTTATGGGATTTATGAAAAAACTGAACAGCTAACATTTACTGATAATCAAACATGCAGTTTAGAATTTGAATATTTCATCTTTCATTTTAAGTCCTCTGAGTAATGGCACTTAATAATTGAGTAATAGTGCACAACAATGGCATAATTATGCAAATGATGGTAAGAAAAAGAAAAAAAGAAAGAGGATTTGGAGGTCAAAAAATACAACGTACTACACTTTCACAGAAATTATCAGTACCTTGACTGCGTATTGTTACGTGTAAACAGTAATAATGGATTCTGCCAGAAATTCTGACCCACAGGAGCTGCTAGACTTCAGTGGCGCTGTACAAATTTCCCCTGGAACCCTCACAAATTAAGACAAGTCCTAGAATGACGGATATTTCCCTGAGGGAAGACGGTAAGCCTGCCTCCTTTCCTGCAGGGGCCGTTGTTACTGTCGAGAGCTGGGACACATTCTTCTTCGGAGTCAAGGTTTAAAAAAATATGACTATATAAGCCTGATTTCACAGACAAGGCCAGAATTAAGCCAGGATTAGACCTTAGTTCAATTGTGACATTTAAGTATTATAAACGTGCCTTAAAAAAAAACATTACCGATGTACATCTTGAGACAAAACAATGGCACTGACAGATTTTAAGATATTTCAGTGCTTTAAGTTGCTTTCAGTTAAAACTGCTCAAACATGCATTTTAGTCTAAAATAGGCTTAAACCTGGTCTGTGAAACCGGCAGTTAGAATATCACAAAAATATCATTTAGAATTTAGAATTTAGAATCTATAATCATCAGTTTGAAGCCTCCAAACTAGAGTTAATTAGCTACTTAAATGTCAAATATATGACCAAAAATGTTCGACAACCTTTTTTTCCCATAAGACGAGACTAAAATGTAGTTAAAAAATAAAAACTTTTCTTGTTGAATAAAAGAAACAAAACATGACAGACTGATTTTAACAAGCTCCTAGGATACTTTCATGGTTGCCAGATTTCAAGAATTTAAATCCCCCAATCAGAGATTTTCTTTTAAAAGAACACGTTTTCTACACGATGTTTTACTTAATATTTGCAATCTGGCAACGCTCTCTTTACACTGCGGAAGAAGCACGGATGATCAGAAAACACAGACAACCAAGTAAGCAGGAGTTCAGCGATCTCCACGAGCCTCCACTTTTTCACGAGCCGCTGTTTGCTGCAACTTAACATGCGAATCAACCTTCTCAGTGATGAACTGTAATAAATCCAAACATAGATCTCGACTATATTTGCGAATGTGGTTGCTGAATAAATGCACTTACGCAACTACTGTGTGACAATTCTTTTCTGTCGTTTCAATAGAAATACATTAATGTAATTTGGATTATTGTAATGTAATTTGGATTACATTTTCCACACCATATGTGCAACGTTTTGAGCAAAATGATACTTTAAATTCAATAATATAATTACATTTATTATTTCCTACACTAGTTTTAACATATAATTTAAACATATGTTAATGTTTTATAAGTTGCAAAATGAAAATGAATTACAGAAATGATTAGATATGTTTATGTTGATTTAAAATGATAATTTAAAATGTTATTTTTTCTTAATTTACACTCAGTTAAGACACTTGCAATTGCATTTTCATTAAATGTCCCGCAATGAAAGTAGCAAAATTCAATGCGGAACTGAAAATGCATTCTGAGACGATCAATAATAATATGCAATATATACAATTAATAATATGCGCGTCCGTCAGTGATAGAACCAGTACATTATTAGAACCATAGATATTTATGGTTAGAATGAGTGAACGGTGCTTTACTTGAAATTTGTTGCATTTGCAAGCATCACATTTTCTTCCAAAAAAATCTGGTTTGTAATGATAGCACATTAATTCATTTACAGTGTATTTCTGTGAAAAGACACATTAGCTTATAATGACATGCATTTACATTTGCACAATGACTTGACATATTTTGACTCAAAACTGTTAAAAGCCGCTTCAGCACAGCGTGTTTTCGCTCACCGAGGGGCAAGTTCACGCTGCTCTCTCATTTCAGTGTTTGCCATGAAAGCATTTTATCTGATTCTGTGGTACTGGCATCAAATTTGTTGATTTTCTCTTGAATCTCTGTGCAGACATCACACGGTTTACAAAGAAGATTGGATTTGACTGATCATGAGAACAAGCCACGGAAAGATTTGTGATCCTCATCACAATATCAGCTTCAAACAACTTTTATTTTGAGATATTGATTCTGTTGTTTGCAGCCAGTAACATATGGCAGTCATCAAACCGCAAGGTTCGTTTTGCTCAGTAATGTCAAAATTCATTGAAATGACGTTTTGGTTTAATCCCCAAAATTAGATCTTAACGCTAACGCTAAAAGTTGTCACTTTGAAGTGTCTTAAACAAATACAGTTCATTTATAGAATAGTGAACAAACTAAACTAGTAAACACTTTCTTAATTCCATCCTTATTCCTCACAAACAAGCACACAACATGACCACACACCACAAATATCTTGTCAGAGTATATTACTACAGCATCAGATTTATGTTTTGCCTGTGGGTGTGTGTGTGTGTGGCTTTATGTTACGTAACAACAACAGCGTGGAGGATGCCCAGAATTCATGACAACCAAACCTAACCTAAAAGGCTCCTGTCATTCAAAAACACATGCATAAAGTTTGAGAAAGTTTAACTAGCGATTTTGTGATTCTTACTAAGGCAAGCATCACTTTTAACACTAATCGGACAAGGAGATGTTTGCCTAGCAGATAATAAAGGGCCCAAAACATACTGTAAGAATTGAGAAATTAGGAGATGCCGGACAGTCTGGTTGAAGAGCGACCAGACCCTGAGATGACAAAGGACCTCTCTGGAAATTAACATTTGAACTAGCCCTCGTGCACTATCGAGACGAAAGTCTCACCTCCGAGTCATCCTAATCTACATCTCTCACCCCCTCTCTCTCATGCTCAGATCACCTAAATTCACCCAAGAAAATGTATAGTTTAATGTGAATGATTAACATTGAGTATTATACATATTTAGTATAATTTGAAATGTCTCAATGCGACTGGTACAAATGTCTCATTTCCAAATAAGTAAAACAAAAGGTAATTTAAGAGTTTAGAGATAACTGGCACACAAAGGAAGGTGGTCTCCTGGCAAATGGTCTCCCACCCCCCCTAAAACATACTTTAATTTTCTTTAGAAAATTGGTAATGTAATAGTTTTGACTGATATTAGTGAAAGTGAAAAAGTGACATGTGAAGCTTGGTAACCCATAATCTGAATTTGTACTTTGCATTTAACCTATGCAAGTTAGTGCACACACATTAGGAGTAGTGAGAAGTGAAAACACACACACACACACACACACACACACACACACACACACACACACACACAGCAAACTGTGGCACACACACACACACGGAGAATTGGGTAGACATTTTGCTGTGGCGCCCAGGGAGCGATTGGGGGTTAGGCGCCTTCCTCAAATAATTTCCTGCCGGTATTAAGAATCAAACCCGAAACCTTCGGGTTACCAGTCTGACTCTCTAACCATTAGGCCACGACTGCCCATTATTAGCATTACATACACACATATTTGGGATACAGATATTGGGATATTTATGTATGATTGTGGTTTCCCAAAAGTCACTTGTAGTAATTTATTTATTTAGATTTTTTTTTATTATATCTATAATATTATTGATAGTATTAGCCATTTATTCTAGGCCATAACATGTGAGTAATTGGTCATCACACTCATCTACACCCACAATGAGCTCACCCACAGTCCTTTGCACTTGAAACAAACATCCAACACATTCAGCTCTAGGACCAATAGTACAGTGATTGTACAAGGTCTCCCTTGACAGCCTCAAAGACGCTTTTGTTGCACACTAACTTTGTAACAAAACACGAAGACCATGCAGCATGTCCTCACCAGACAAAAATCTCCACTTTTATCCAACTCCATTTGTTGTGTGACATCTCAGACTTGACAGATGGGGAGGAGTTTACAAGTTGCACGTAAAACAAAGCGGACGTTTGTTGACAACAGCATCTCAAATGCCCTGACAAAGCTTGCTGGATTACACTCCGGCCCTCGGACTCAAGAAATACTGGGAAACATGGCTTGAAAGGCTCAGTTGGGGGAAGCTGGGACAACTGTGGTTCAGAAGTGGATTAGACCCATATCTCTGACTGCTATTCGAACGCCTATACTTTATAAAACAGCATGAAAGAGCATACCTCTATTTTACAGACATTTGAAACCAAAGCATCCAAAATTCAAAGTGAACTACTTCCATCTCAGTCTGTCACTCAGGCTAAGCTTTTGGCAACTAAATCTCAGGGTTATTTCTGCGATTAAGAGGACTAGTGAACTTATTTTCACAGTCTGTCTTGATTCTCCTTCCAATATCTTTTATAATCCGAGACTAGGCTTAATCCATCTCTGACAAACCGGCTCCTCAATCACTCTAAATCACTAGTGATGTGTGGAGGAGGAATCCAGAACACCTTGTGCACTTTGAGTCCTAATGCCGTCCAGCGTCTACCCACTCCAAACGCTCAACCTTAAAGGAAGAGATCATCATCATCATCATAAAAAAAAAAAATTATTCTGTCTTTATTTACTCCAAAGAACATACTGAGCTGCTCCAAGCTGCTACTTTCCATGCAATGGAAGTAAACAGGGACTAAGGCTGCCAAGTTTCAAAAAGGATAAAAAGTACCTTAAAATGTAACGCATAAAACCTTTAATTCTTTATATTAAAAACAGCAGCTTGGACATTCTGGACAGTCTTCTTCTGTTCTTCCACAAAATAAGGGCAAGTTGACAATTTTCATCTTGGGGTGCACTATCACTTTAGTTTCTGGGTCCAAATTCCAATACAAGTTCAACTTTTTTTGAAAGCATGTGTGGCATAAAGACAATTACAACAGAAAGTAATTCTGACTTATCCTTCAACTTATTGAAAAAAAAGTAAAAGACACAAAAGTTGCAGTAAAGTACTTATGATAGAATTATACAGATAAATATCTGAATTATACAGATAATTATACAGATAAACAGATAATTATACAGATAAAGACAGATAAATAGATCTGAAAAAAATATTATCAATATTAAAAAGTGTGGTTTTAAAGGAGCCTAAAATGGATAGTAAAAATAAAAAAATAAAAACTGATTTCATTTGTACAACATCAGGTTTGTTTCTTCCGTGGAACACAGAAGAAGATATTGAGCTGAATGTCCAAGCTGCTACTTTCCATACAATGGAAGTAAATGGGGACTGGTCAGAGCTGCCAAGTTACAAAAAGGCAACACATTTTTTTTTTTTTTTTTTTTTTTTTTACGTGCTATGGATATAGTACATAAAACTTTAAATCTGGAATATAGTATAAGAGTTCAAATGAAATAATGAAATTGATGACAATTTTCAATTTGGGGTGCACTATCCCTTTAAATTAATTTCACGGGCCCAATAAATGTAAAACTATCAATTCATTCGATTCACATGACGTCACTGTAGCTTTGCACCGCCATCTTTGCGACCGCCGGTCTCAGTAATGCCTGCAATATGTTGTGCAGTTGGCTGCAACAACAGCCGAAAGAGGAACCCTGAACTGGTATTTTATTCTATACCAAAAGAAGAGAGAAGAGAGAAACATTTATTTAAAAGACTTGAAGTCTCATGTTGGTTTGTGGTTAATTATGTTTCCATTATACTCTCAGTGGCCAACATTATACAGACAGATATCGACAGATAATGTTTTGTCTTCATTTTATTGTTGGATCTGTTTAAATGCACTTTATCATGGTAAGTTAGTAAGATTTGGGGTTGTTTTGCATATAACTGTCTGTCTGTCTGTTAGTTAATACCTACCTAAATCTAATCAATATTTTTCTGAAGTTCATAAAGATATTGTCTTCGTCACATGCGCTTTAGATGTTATTTTGTGTAAGTAACGTTAACGTTAGCTCTGCAGACGATGCATAATCTCAGCCTTGAAATGCATATTAAAGGACTAGTTCTTCCAAAAATTCTGCCGTCATTTACTCACCTTCATGTGCAAATCCTTAAGTTTACTTTCCGTGGAAGACAAAGGGACATTTTTGAATATGTAGCCTAATGGAGACTCTTCTTGTCGATGTAATGAAAGTGAATGAGTAACATTAGCCTACTGGGGGCTGTACAAGCAAAAAATAAAAATAATAAAAGACAAAAAAACATCACAAAAGTATCATAAAAGTGATCTAATACGACTCGTCCGTTATATTAATATCGTTATTTATTCATATGATAGCTTTATGTGACGAACAAACTGCAATTTAAGTCGTTATAATCACTGATGAGCTTTACCTCTTGATAGCTTTTAATCGCAGCCGAATCATTCAAAAAGATTCGACTCGAAAGATTCTTTCATTTCGATATTTGTGTGTATTAAACCTTCTCTCTGTAATTGAACATCTGTTCTTTCGGACAGATAAGGCAGTCTTTTATGATATTCGGCTGATGTCTCTGGCTGTGCTGATGGACGGATTAGATAGATTCATTCATGCCAGCCGAACATCTGCAGATTCATAGATTCATTCATGACATCGCCTCGACTCTCATGAACGCGGGCCATGAAGCTCTATGACTTAAGTATTTCTATATCATGAAAGCCCAATTGGGGCAAGCCTGGGGCAGATAATAATGGACTAAAGAAAACTGGGGGTAACAAATAAGGATCGGAGCCTAAAATAGAATTTTTCTCCAGGTATCTCTGTCTCTCTCTCATTCAAATGGGCAAACTGGGCGGCCATACCGGGCGAGTCGGTCGCAAATATGGCGGCGTTCTTTTTGTAGTGACGTAGGTGGCATCTATGAATAGCATTTGGCAGAAAATAATTTTGACTTAACATTCAGTTTATTAAGTATAAGTATACAGATAAATATTTCTGACAAATATGATAAGTATTAAAAAAGTATGCTTTCAATGTAGCCTTAAACATTAAAGGGTTATGAACCCTAAAACACATTTTTTTAGATATATGTACTACGGGAAATGCTTACTGACCTTGACCTTGTCATGACCATGCTGGTAAAGCCGATAATCCTAGTAACTTTCACAGGATACAAGCCAGAATACCAAAAAGGGACCGTTTATATGGAGCAAATTCACAGTATTCACATCAGTTATGAATAAGTTAATCAACGTAGAAAAGTGGTGCCACTTCAAAAATGACAATTTTACACAACTATATAGCTATAACAACACATTCAAGCAAGAAATAATGCAAAAGATTTAAAATCAAGTTTATAATGTTGTTTATATGTCTATGTGGTGTTTTCAGACAAACCATGTTCAAATTCATAAGTCAACACCATTGCTGAGTATTTTCTCCTCAAAACTGCAGTGAACCAAAGACAGTCTCAAAAACGCGGTTTGAAATCGCCCGTTCTCTATGTCACAAACATGTTGTAACCACGTCAACGTGCGGGCAGGCTTTAGCATATCATTAACTATGCTCTGAAGCAGGGGAGTCTCAAGAGAAGCCAGATTATCCCAGTCAATTTTTCTGTTGATATGAAAAATCATGTACATTTAGCAATATAGCGGGTGAAAAATGTGTATGATGTATATTATGAACTATATGCCTTTAGATACTGATTTTTAGAAGGCAGACTGAGATGGCAAATGGGAACATGGTTTGTGTAACATTAGCAACACATTATTAGCTGTTTGATAACGTAGTCAAAGGCTAATCATAATTAGTCTCTACGTTGTAGAGAGCGATACATAAAACGCATTACCATTCTGATACATCGACTTGTAAATGAGCCTTTATACTTCACTCTTCCACTTCTGAATCAGTTTCTGGTTCTAACATATATGGCTGAATTAAACCAGTATTTCCACTTGCAATTGTGCAGCATTTACTACAGTAAAGTTGAGCGAGCGGACTAATTTGCATATTCATGGATCCACGTATAGTAATTAAAGTCAGGGTGTAGTTACATTCAAGCTATTTTAAGGCATGAACATGTTTTTTTTAAAGGAAAAACATTTAAATATGTCATTTTGGTGATTAGTTTAAAAAAAAGTAGTTTTAAGGGATAAAATGATTGACTACAGTACAGGAGGCCTTATAAAATACAAGCTGCATTTAAACCCTTTTGTAAGTACATTACTGAAAAAAAAAAAAAAGGTACGAGTCGAAATTATTCCTGTGGAAAATCGACATTATGCCACAAACGCTGCCAAATGAGTTTCACTTGTATTGAACCTAAGGCATTAAAGTAAGTGATGGCCGAAGATCTAACCACTTGGTTTTAATTGAACAGCCTTGGCACGAGTTACAGAGGCAGACGTCTCTATTCATCAGGTGATGTGCAGTTTTTCACAGTTCACCACGAGTGTCCTGGTCTTTTTTGAAGAACAACCGTCCAACAACTTGTCACTGGGATCCTACTGGCCTTTGAACTCTGTCCCGAGCCGTCCCCGGAGCGAGAGACCAGCGTACATGCGAGAGAGCGTTTGAATGCGTGCATGCGTCTGTGCGCGCCTGCCTTCTGCCCACACACTCCCTCTTCTCTTGTTCTGCAGCAGGCAGACTGTTGCCTTGGTAACACAACGTGCTCCTGTCTGTTGAAAGTGGGAAAAAATGCAGCTTTATTTATTTATTTTGTCTAATTTCTTTCCCTCTTTTCTTTCCGAGGGACGAGAGTACGCTCCACGCATCTTCTCTCATCAGGAGGAAGAGACAGAAATGACTTCAGATGTGACAAGATTAGAACACTATTGATTTTTTTTTTTTCTCTCTTTGCATTTTGCAAATCCAAGAACTGAGCCTCCTATTCAAGACCTGCACTTCATTTCCACCGAGACAGCATCATGGAGGACTGTATGAAAATACAAATAAAATAACCACAAAGCCAAAAATATACATTGAACAGCACCATCTTCTATCTAGACATTAATAAACAACACTCATTTTCATAAAGCAGAAGTGTGCAATTTCTGCACCACTACTGTCACCAAACAGAATTTCAAAAACGACTAGATAAATTTTTTTTTGTTGCTGTCATTAGGTTTCAGTGTTAGCTAGGCAGTTGCTAGGGTGTTCCGAGTGCTTTTTAGCTCATTTCCAAGCAGTTGCTATGATATTTCGAGTGGTTGCTATTTGCTATGGTGTTTTAGGTGGTTGCTAGGTCATTGCGAGACCGTTGCTAAGCTTTTTTTCAGGGTGTTTAAGGCAGTTCTCTAAGAGTCTGCTCACCGGTCACTAGAGTGTTGCTATGTTGTTGGTGGGTGTTCTGGGGCCTCTAGGGTGTTGCTAGGCTGTTGCTAATGTGTTCTTGATAGTTTCTATGGTGTTACTAAGCTGTCGGTAGGGTGTTCTGGGGCATTATGTGATTCTAGGTGGTCATTGGGGTGTTGCTAGACTGTTGCTAATGTTTTCTTAATGGTTGCTAGGCTGTGGTAGGGTGTTCTGGGGCATTATGTGATTCATTATGGTCTCTAGGGTGTTGCTAGATTATACAAATGTGTTCTTGATAGTTGCTATAGCATTGCTATGCTGCTGATAGGGTGTTCTGGGGCATTGTGTGATTCTTTATGGTCTCTAGGGTGTTGCTAGACTGATGCAAAAGTGTTCTTGATGTTGCTGAGGCTGTTGGAAAGGTATTTTGAGGTGTTGTGACTAAGTGGTGTCCAGGGTGTTGCTAGACTGTTGTAAATGTGTTTTTGATGGTTGCTATAGCGTTGATATGCTGTTCATAGGGTGTTCTGGGGCTTTATGTGATTCTAGGTCAGTGTTTCTCAACCTCTCCTGCAGGGACCCCCTGACAGGCCATGTTTCTGTTTTAACCTTGAAATGGCACACCTGATTCAATTAATGAGTATTTATTAGAGTAGGAAGAGTAGGAATTAGTCAATTAATCAATTAGTCAACTACTCATTAAGCCTTTAATTAATTGAATCAGGTGTGCCATTTCAGGGTTAAAACAGAAACATGGCCTGTCAGGGGGTCCCTGCAGGAGAGGTTGAGAACCACTGTTCTAGGTGGTCAGTAGGGTGTTGATAGACTGTCACAAATGTGTTCTTGATCGTTGCTTGATCGTTCTAAGGCCTTGTGACTCTAGATGGTCTCTAGGGTGTTGCTAATGTGTTCTTAATGGTTGCTATGGTGTTGCTAGGCTGTTGGTAGGGCGATTCTAGGTGGTCACTAGGGAGTTGCTAGACAGTCGCTAATGTGTTGATGGTTGATATGGCATTGCTGTTAATAGGGTGTTTTACGATTTTTGTATGGTATCTAGGATGTTGCTAGACTAATGCAAAAGTGTTCTTAATTATTACTATGGCATTGCTGGGCTGTTGGGAGGGTATTTTGTGGTGTTATGTGACTAGATAGTCTCAAGGGCGTTGCTAGACTGTTGTAAATGTGTTTTTGATGATTGTTGTAGCGTTGATATGTTGTTGGTAGCGTGTTCTTAAGGCTTTGTGAATCTAGGTGCTATCTAGGGTGTTGTTAGACTGTTGTTAATCTGTTGTTAATGTGTTCTTAATGGCTGCTATGGTGTTGCTAGGCTGTTGGCTGGGTGTTCTGGGACATTATGTGATTCTAAGTGGTCACTAGGGTGTCTATCTATCTATCTATCTATCTATCTATCTATCTATCTATCTAGAGAGACAGAGAGAGACCAGTTAATAGGATTTTTTTGGTAACATTTGGGGCGTGATGCTCTTTCCTCAGACTATATACACATACATTGTCATTGCAAAAGGGATACAGTGATGGATAACAGAGAGGAAGAAATCCATCAGAAAATGAATCAACATTAAGATGGACTTCCCTTGGACAAGACCCCTGGCTACCTAAAGTAATAGTTAAGTTCATCCAAAAATTACAATTCTCTCATCATTTATTCTCCCTCATGTTGTTCCAAACACGATTTTATGGTACCGGTTGTCCTTTTTAGTGCTTGACAGCACCTGGCCATCAAGTACGTCTACATGCACTTTAAAAAGCCATTTCATTTGGACTAAATCAATAACTTTTTTAAATGTCATGTAAATGCTTTAGACTGAAACTGTACATGGTCTAAAGTCAAAACACTTTTTTTGGTGAACTGTTCCTTTAAGCATATACTGTAAGCGTACATTTATCAGCTCCCACGAGGACTTTACACACACCTACATAGTACATAAAGAGAAAAACAAATATAAGCCAGTGCAACTCAGAATCACAGCAAGCCTCACACGTTGCAAATCCTAATAAAACATATTTCAAATGAGTTCAGTACAAAGATTATTGTTCATCATGAGACTCAACATGACAGTATGTGTTTGGAATAGAGTTATAGTGATTTCATGATGGCTGAACGTCTGAGGATGATCAAACCAGTGGGAAGAGGGTCGGTGGGGAGCATTCGAACACATACAGATAATAAATATCAATAAAATGCAGAACACACACACAGAGGATTGCTCACCACAGGGATTTCATTTGATCCAACGCACACATGCACTCGAAGATAACGTTCCCTCTGCACTCCAGGAGGTTTGAAACAGCCCCTCCAGGTATTTTCAGACAAACACATACGCTCAAACATATGCGTATCCCTCTTCACACCACTAGATTTGCAACTGCACCTTTAGCCATTTCATAACAAGCACACGCACATGCTAAAATGCACACACAAACCCGGGAGTGTTTTGGGCTTCGTGACGCTCATTAGACAGCGAGGCTGCAGGTACATGGCACGTTCCCATTAAATCTGCCACAATACCTCACCGAGCACATAAGACAGTGGAAATGTGCCAGCTTTGCCAGCTAACTAGATACAAAACAAAACACAAAACCAGGTCTGTTTACACCAAACCAAGTAATAAATAAAAAAAATATAAAAAAACACTTCTATTCAAAGAATCCTGGGGAAAAAAATGTATCAATGTTTCCACAAAAATATGAAGAAGCACAGCTGTTTTCAAACATAATGAAAAAAAATTATTGAGCAGCAAATCAGCATATTAGAATCATTTCTGAAGGATCATGTGACACTGAAGGCTGGAGTAATGATGCTGAAAAAATATAGCTTTCAGGAATAAAAAATAAAAACTGTAGAGTGAGCAAATTAAATCACTCAATTGATTTTACTCATAATACACGCTGTTATAGCGAAGCTTGCTTAACTGTGGCGGTTTCTTTTCCTACACTATTTTAGGCTGTAAAATGTTCTGAATGTCCAAAACAGACAATCTCCCTCTCAATTAGACCCTCCATACTGACAAGCCGGGCTACGAGAGTATCCCCTTGAACTGGCACGGTTCCCGGTTCACACTTCTAAATACAGCGACTGGCATCCTCTCCAGATGGCAGAGAAGAGTGTAAAGAGGATTTTGATGAGGGGAAGCAACGATAGCCCCCTCTTTGCATCCGGCCAGTTCAATCCAACCTTTCCTCCTGAACAGGTAGGAGATCTGCGAGCCGGCTGCTGCCCGAGCAGGATGTGGGCGCGTGGGGCGATCTACGTCACCGCTAGGGTCACATTCATGAAGCTTTGGCTCCTAGCGTGTGAAAGCTGAATGAAAAGGCAACAGAGAAGGAGATTTGGGATGAATATGACTCGAATAAATGTGTGCGGGTTGTATTGAAGCTTATATTGTCGATGATGCCGCTTGCAGGCTACGAGCAGCAAAGCGGCAAAAAAAACACTTTTTTAAAAGCGTCTTCCTTGAGGAACATTTCAGCAATTAGAGACTTTAAATGACCCGTCATTTTTTGCTCAAGTGTGAAAATTATATTTTAATGCTTTATTTTTTATCATTTGATTGTTCTGTTGTTTATTCTGATCATTTAGTAATAGCCGATTTTTGATGAAAGTTTTTGGCTCAGGAAAAGCTTGACATGTTGCTCACAGCCAACTCGAAAAATAGCGCCAATGCCGATATTCTCAGTCTCATCAAGAAGAGCTTGCCAAGACTGCATTTATTTGATCAAAAATAAAGTAAAAACTGTAATATTGTGAAAATTTAATTAAATTTAATTAAATTTAAAAGAGTAATTTCTATCGTTATATATTTTAAAATATAATTTATATCAAAGCTTTTCAGCATCATTACTCCAGTCTTCAGTGTCACATGATCCTCCAGAAATCTGTCTAATATGCTGATTTGCTGCTTAAAGCTGCAGTCCGTAACTTTTTTTGTGTTCAAAACATTATATAATAATCGAGTACATTATGAATCCATTCCCCAAACCGTGTTTTTGTCTTATCCTGAATCACTTTTAGACTGGTACAGGTCGTACCACTACTGAATAGCCCAGTCCCTGCGTGACTCGTCATACACATAAACAGAGAGAAGTCGCTCTGGCTATAATGTTCTTCCGCAAGATGCATGCAGTTCTGATTATTAACCGCTAGAGCGCCAAAAGTTTCAGACTGCAGCTTTAAGAAACATTTCTTATTATTATCATCAGGATTCTTTGATGAATAGAAAGTTCAAAAGATAATAATGAAACAAAGTAAAAAAGTAAATGTTGAGAGTGCACTAGCATAACCAGAGATACCCTTAAGGCGAGACACTTCAGGTGAATAGGGTAAAAAATTTAACTAGCAGATATCACCATGAAACTTTCCCAGTTGATTACCTACATTAAGACGAGGAAAAAAATGTATTATAAGTTTTCTGTAATTTAATGTTTAAATATGCAAATTAGGATATAATTTGCATATCTTTTAAAAAACAAAATCTGAGTATTGGATAAAGCCAGGTTCAAAATTATTTTTTCATTGTGTTCACATATTAGATGGGGAAAAAAATGACAGAGGGATTTATGGATATCTACTTTTGTTATCCTGTAAATCAGAATATACTGTCAATAGACTTAAAAAATTTATTTGCCCCAAGTTTTTTGGAATAAAATGTACAAATGTAAAAATTGACCAGTGAAGAAAAAAAACTATGTTTTTGCCTGCCGTGTCTCACCTTAAAGCAAACAGACATGTGCCGAAAGCAATAAAACTACAATTTTGATTTCATGGCCTCTTCAAGGTGTTTTTTCAAGGTGTACATGTAGGCTATATACACGTGTACCACAACATGTCTTCTTCACTCTATCCTGCAGAGAAAATTGGAGATGCTGAAATGTCGAACGTAACTAGCGTGGAAAGAGTTGCGTCAGCTCCAAGGTCTGGCGGACCTTCAAGAGATGCTCCAGCCAACCCATGCAACACGGCTCAGCCCTGCCAAGAGCTCGGAGAAACCACAGGCAATGACTTCCTTCTGCCAGAGTTACAGTCACACAGGCTGCAGTTAACTCCTGGTTACAACAATTCACTTTTAAAGTCAACACTGAATCAAAATGGAACATTTTAACCAATAGCCAATAGATATTTAAGCATTATTTTAGCAAACTCACATTCAGTTCTGGAATGGAAAGCCAACTTTATCATCCAAAAAAATTCCCGGCGGAAAAAAATAGTGCCTTCCAACATTAATTCTTGTTGAATATCCGGTTTCAAAGTAGTATGACACATTAAGTAAAATGAGTTGCAAATGGTATCATGTTCACTTTAATGCTAAAGGCTAGATAGTAGGGCTGTTGGATTATGGCGAAAACCATAACGATTATTTGTCAATATTGAGAAAAATCGCAATTACGTAACATGATTATTGGTGGGCGATATGATCAAAGTCTTATTTCATGACATGAGTAATTTTAGATATCAGTAAAAATGTCTAAATTAATGATAAGCTACTTCAGCAAACTCATACTAGGTTAACTAATGTAGCTAAGTAAAAGGTCCTCAAAACTGTTACAGGAGACAAGGAAACAGTCAAGAACAAAAAAGTAATTACAAATCAAATGGACAAATAAATACAACAGAACAAAAATGCTAATTAAATAAACAGTGCTTTCAATTTTTCAGGAAGATGTAGGCTACTAACAGTGGTATTCAGATAGGTAATAGCCTACAACATAAACTGAATAAAGAAATCAAATGTAGAATAACACTGGTCCTTATTAAACCTACAAAAGTTATTCGGTCAAGAGTAGTGAATGATTTTATCTTTGAATTTTGTTGTTTGATTAACATTAAAGACAGACTGAAGCAGTAATATTGGGCCGCTGTCACTTTAAGACTGAATGCACGGATCTAATATAGTAAACTGTTACACACGCGTTTTCTTTCTCAACTGTTTATATATTCACTTAAGATATAACTGACAGTGTTTACAGGGATACTTAGCAAAACGGCATTTTGACATTTTTGTGTGTAGGCTATTTGACCATTTTTGGCGAGAATCCGAAGCTCCATTGCCCTCCATGGTAGGGGGAAAAATACTATGGAAGTCAATGGGGTCCCATCAACTGTTTAGTTATCCATATTCTTCAAAATATCGTCTTTTGTGTTCAGGTTTAAGGGTTGGAATATCTTAAGGGTGAGTAGTACTTTCTGTTGTAAAAGATAAAATAGCTGAGACAGGGAAAATAAATGACAGGGTAAGACAACAACATGTACACTCATACAGAGAGAGAGAGAGAGAGAGAGAGAGAGAGAGAGAGAGAGAGAGAGAGAGAGAGAGAGAGAGAGAGAGAGAGAGAGAGAGAGAGAGAGAGAGAGACCTAAGGCAGAGCAATAAAACATAAGACAGATGCTCTTCGGAATCTATGGTAATTTATTCTAACGTGACTTGCATGACTGGCTGCTGTGATAATATATGCTAACGTGACTTGCATGATTGGCTGCTGTGGTAATATATGCTGACATAACTTGCATGATTGGCTGCTGTGGTAATATATGCTAACGTGACTTGCATGAATGGCTGCTGTTGTAATATATGCTAATGTGACTTGCATGATTGGCTGCTGTGGTAATATATGCTAATGTGACTTGCATGTAATATATGCTAATGTGACTTGCATGATTGGCTGCTGTGGTAATATATGCAAACGTGACTTGCATGATTGGCTGCTGTTGTAATATATGCTAATGTGACTTGTATGATTGGCTGCTGTGGTAATATATGTTAACGTGACTAGCATGTAATATATGCTGATGTGACTTGCATGATTGGCTGCTGTGGTAATATATGCAAACGTGACTTGCATGATTGGCTGCTGTGGTATTATATGCTAATGTGGCTTGCATGATTGGCTGCTGTGGTAATATATGCTAACGTGACTTGCATGATTGGCTGCTGTGGTAATATATGCTAACGTGACTTGCATGACTGGCTGCTGTGGTAATATATGCTAACGTGACTTGCATGACTGGCTGCTGTGGTATTATATGCTAATGTGGCTTGCATGATTGGCTGATGTGGTAATATATGCTAACGTGACTTGCATGATTGGCTGCTGTTGTAATTTATGCTAACGTGACTTGCATGACTGGCTGCTGTGGTAATATATGCTAACGTGACTTGCATGATTGGCTGCTGTGGTAATATATGCTAACGTGACTTGCATGACTGGCTGCTGTGGTATTATATGCTAATGTGGCTTGCATGATTGGCTGATGTGGTAATATATGCTAACGTGACTTGCATGATTGGCTGCTGTTGTAATTTATGCTAACGTGACTTGCATGACTGGCTGCTGTGGAAACATATGCATGTCTGAATAGATGTACAGCCTTCAGCCTTACATAACACCTTACAACTGCAGTAAAGAGCATGAGCCACTTTACAAAGAGACAAAAAAGGATTCCTGCCCCTGGAACAGTATATAACTCCATTTATCCATGCATAAGCCTGCTACAAAAAAAACAAGTCCACATGGCTCAATCTTCAGACAGATGCAAACACTGAAAAAGGATGAAAGTTGGAAACTAGAGCCGTTAGAGCAGAAATGGCTAACTATGTGAAATGATGTGCACACAGTCTGAGAATTGAAAAGAAAAACTGGATTAAAGGCAGTAACTACCACACATGACTGTAGGCTGAAATTGCTCTTAATAACTTTTAACCCATTACAACGCTTTGATGGGTGAAAAAAGAGCCGTTTCTACTACCTGAACTGAATAGAAAATAGGACCTGAACATTTCAAAGTATTTGAAGGGAAGATGAAAGGCTGTTTCAGAAAAGTTTACACCTTAAGGTGAAACACACAGTCTGGCTCTGAGTGAGACAGCAGAATCTGGGTTCTAGAAGGTTCAGGGTAGCATTATAAATCCTTTTAAATATTCATACCTGTAATATCAATCATATTAACTGACAGCACTCTGAAAAGAAGAGCTAGCCAACGAATTATTCATAATACAATATTTAAACATATCCTCAAAAGTCAACAGTGAAAACGTTATCTAATTGTCTGCAATCAAGATTGCAATCTAAGATGACTATATAAAATTGTAGCAGGCTCAAAAGCTTAAGGAATATTCCAAGTTCAAGTAAAGTAAATACAATTATTTTCATCTTTATATTAAAATATTAATATTTAAGGCATTTATAATGAATGAAATGTAATACAGACTTAAAATGCACAGTTTCAAGCTACAAAACTTTAACACTGTACATGTTGGTATGAAGCCAGTGTGACAATGAAGACTTTTTTTTTTTATGTTTAATGTTACACGATTTCTAATCAATTTCAATGCCATCCCCACATAACTCCAGTAAACACAGTCAATGTCACAGGATACGGACATCAGAAATGCAAACTTTAGTCACAGAAATAATGTCAGTAAAACAACCAGAGGTTCAGCGATAGAAACATAATCTAACTACAACAAAAAGGACCATTTTAAATCATTTAATAGCTCACATAATATGAATTCAAGTGTGAATTTATATTCAAAGTGCATTACTGTAGCAGCATATTAACTTTTGACTGAACTATGAACATTCCTTTTATGCCAAACGACCAATGTCCTTCAAATATATACACGTTGTTGACAAAAATGTTGCCAAAATTTGGTAAATTAAATAAAATATAGCTAGGCCACTGTGTTACACTTCCATTATTTCATTTTCACAATGCGCATGTCATCACAACGGCACAAAGATTGGGAGCGTGCGATCAAATCACAGACAGTAGTTGCTGAAAACATCTGATCTGTAGAAGACTACGTCACACTCACCCGTGAGAATTCACAAACACACCAAACTCACAGCTGTAAACCCTGCAGGTGACACTCGGGGCGAGAGACCTCGCACACCCATATAGGTGGAAAATCACAATGTCTTCATCTCAGTTATGGTAATTCCACTTCAGTTCATTCATAGTATGCATTAAACGCATAATTGCATGTGACACGATGATAGTCACTGTGTGAGTATATCTTTGTCTTAGTGTCTGTAAACAGCCATGACTGTGTGTGTGTGTGTGTGTGTGTGTGTGTGTGTGTGTGTGTGTGTGTGTGTGTGTGTGTGTGTGTGTGTGTGTGTGTGTGTATGTGTAGACGTGTACGTGACAGAGACACCCAGTGGGTAATTGATGCACCAGCTCAAAGTGGCAGGTTCGACTACACCCCCTGTGCCACCTTCCTCCTTCCAGGAGTGCACACACACACACACACACACATACTAACAAGCCAACATAATTACATGCCTGACTCCTAAAGATAGGGGAGAGAGGGATGCGACTGATTGCTGTGAAAGAGGGAGGGGAAACACAAGAAACAGAGAAATGAAAACATCTGGCCAGCGAAGCTCGAGCAATCAAGAGATACCAATCAGTTCAATGTCACACAGCATCACACACACACACACACACACACACACACACACAACCTCTTTGGCCTTCAAATCTCACTTATACATATACTCACTTATACTGTTGCTTCATTAAATATTCAAATTACTTATGACACACGTGCGTTCACACAGCTTAGTGAGCTTACTGTGTAAATAAATTGTATGCATACCAAGTATGGATTCTCACAAAACTCATCAGGATTTTGTCCAGGTCATATTCCTCCCCGAAATCAGAAGAAATCAATGAGAAATTATATTTTGCATTAGGAAAAAATGCATTTTTGTGGATTTTGTGACATTATTTTTGTGACAATTAAATACATTTTGCCCACAAATTCTCCTTTATGTAATGCATAAAGATCTTATTATAATTGCAACATTAAAAATTACAAAACATGAAAGTACTAAAAGGTATTTCATAATAGAAGCATTTGTTGCATCATTTTAATTGATGTGAATTTAAATGGAAAAAAAAACTTTTACTGTAATACTGTTAAAAATCCCATTATTAAAGTAATTAGAATAGAATGGTCATTGAAAATAATGAGAATTACAAAAACTAAAACACCCAAAGAGCATCTCATCTGAATGCATTACAGTAATAATTTTGAGAGAAAATAATGCAATCGCAATGGCAAAAAAATTATTATAATAATGGTAAAAAAAAAAAAATTATATTCATTATGCAAAATATAATTATTTTTTTGCTTTTTGATAGTGGGGTGAAATATGAACTGGGCATGTTTTAATGAAATTGTAAATTATGAAAATATGCCCATGTATTTGCAAATGAATGTTGCCCAATACATACACCTGAGGCACTCCATAGCACACATCAAACAATACTCCATTTGGAGAACCACTAACATAAATAATCCACATTATAAATTGAATATGAAATCATCTACTGTATATGTGTTTAAACTGCACTTTCAATTTAAGTTTATAAGATGAGAACTGACTCATGCAATTTACCAAAACCAGTACGAACAAGCAGGATATGAAATTTGTTATACTTAAACTATTCCGAATGAAAGTACAGAGGACCAAAGTTATTATCGTACACAACTACACATATAGCAAAGAGCTGTAATGGCATGCAAAAAAAAAAAAAAAAGGAAATCATTTCCAGAGTATGTTTAAAACCCTGATTCTTCATGCCATTTGCAGGCTGAAACTTCAAAATTGACACATTTAATGAGGCTGTTATGTGGTAGCAGCTATATGTATATATTAGTCATGAAATTACATTCAAGAGCAAATCAAAATGCCTTTTAATATCTTTAAAATGCATGGAGTGGTACTAAGTACTACGTACCTTTTAGACTAAAATGCAATTATTGCCCTCTCTCACAGGTAAACGATGCCATGCTGAAGCAAAATAAAGCTCTTCAGTAACCAGCCATATATAAATTTGAAGACTGGATAGCGATTCATATTTACAACTGCAGCGTGCCTGTTTAATAAAGAGAGATTTCTTACCTAAAAAGCAGATGTCATCAGGATTCATTTCAGCATGGTGGCACAGGACATAGAAAAAGAAAAAAAGACCATTCGTCAAAATATGGCATTCACTTTTTTTTTTTTAAGACATTTTTTATTCTTATTTGTCAAACATACTAAAGAGACTAAAACTAAATACCAAAGAAAAATGTAATCATCTTACTAAAACATTTGGTAACACTTTATTTTAGTGCCCTTAATACATAATGTTACATGTACTTCCCATAGTAATAACAGTTAAATATGCATAATTACATGCAACTAACCCTCAACCAACACCTAATCCTACCCTAACCTTATAGTACATGTTGTTAAATAATATTATACAGTACTTAAATATATAATTACAGTGTAAAAAAATGACACCTTAAAATAGCGTGCAATTAAAATAAACAGAAAGATAAAAAATACAGATACAGATTATAAATACTTCTAGATACGTTTAATATATGATGTTCCTTGTGTTACTTCAGTCGCAGTAATGAAATGTTACATAAAAAGGTATATATATATAGCTAACCTTGTCTGATTAATTGTTCTGCTTTATATCGCTAGTCAAAACAATTGAAGAATAAAACATGTAGACGAGACAATTGTGTGTCAGAACACATTGTGCATCAGTTAAGCTGAAATCACAACGTTGACATCCAGTCACCAGAGGTTCTGGTCAAGCAGCCTTGAGCTCTGCACTGGACAGATCATAGTAATACAGCTTTTCATATATTGTGGAGAGTAGTAAATTAATGATAATTGCTAAGCCACTATTCTCGATGTCTTCCATCTCAATGCATCTTCAGTGTTTGGGTCACAGCAAGCTGTGTGGCAGGGTCAACCTGAACTCCACCCGGCAGATTATTCCAGTTTCATCCACGCTTTCCATCACAAAACAACCTTTCTAACCTCAGACTTAATCCTTCAGAGAGTAAATCATACCATGTCAAAACAGTCTTTCGAAACAAGTCTCGGTTACAAAACAGACACTGGAAAACATTAATAATAAGTTGCTCTGAAGTAAAGGTCATCGAGCTAAATACTACAGCGAGACTAACAAAGACTTCTGGATGAAAATATGCGGATCCTAAAGGGCTTTACTACAAATATAAGGAACAACACAAGCACAAGATTAAGTTTCAGGTCTATAAGATTTATTTATAATACTTTTATTCACCATGAATTACATTAAACTGGTCAAAAGGTGACAGTAAAGACATTTATTATTGGTGTATAAAAGCCATTTTAACTTTTTCCACATAAATATGAAGCAGCACAACTGTTTTCAACATTGATAGTAATAATAAATGTTTCTTGAGCAGCAAATTAGAATGATTTCTGAAGGATCATGTGACACTGAAGACTGTCACAGTCATTTTCCACAATATTACTGTTATTACAGTACGTCTGCCTTGCTGAGCATAAGAGACGCATTTACTGTGCCAATATCAAATCTCAGTAACCTGAAGGGGGCAATAGTTCAAATGTGGCATTAAACCAGATGTGTTTAGGTATTCAGGTAGCTAGTAGCTACCATGTTAATAACATCTGGCTTCCTCAGCAAGATCTGTTTCAAACAGCGTGACCTCAGGAAAATCTGACCATAACTAGACGTGTCTGCATTCGTGTGCTTGCATAGAGATAATTCTCTCATTAATAAGGAGAGTCAAAATCTGAATTGCACTTATGCAACAAGAAACGCAACATATGAGGTCATGAAAGTGCATATACACACACAAACACAGTGGTCTTAAGTGAAGGATGAGGTATCACACACTGTTTTATCTTCCTCATTCTCTCTAACTGAAGTTTATCCCATCAGTCCTTTTTCTGAGTTACGTAAGGCCACCTCTTCCGCCCACCTCTCCGCTGCATCTCTCAATGGAAGGCTCAGCAACACGGAGCCGCGAGTGGGATTCACATTGAAACGTGCTGGAATTTATGGAAACATCGGCAATACGATACATTACACGCGGGAACGCTCTGGAATCGTGCACTTCCCTTCTCTCTCTGACGCATCCTTCCTCTTCCTCTGTCGATCCTTCATCTTTTCAAACAGAGTTGTGAACTTTTAACTGAGGTGCTGCACATGTGGCGCAGGACAATAATGATAATTTTTAAAAAAGAATTATTGCAGTGCAGGAAAAAACAGATACGGACTGACTGGCCTGTCTTTCCACAAGAGGATGATGTCCTCCTACGAAACAAACACCTCGAAACAAACTCAAATGAAACACATTCTACACTTTATAGCATTTGAGGCGACACTATTATTGTCAGTCGAGGTTTCTTAGAACAAAAACTGTTTAACATGGCCCTTTTTTACCCCTCTCTCTGGCCTTTAAATGGGCTGTTTGCTAGCATAACTAACTTTATGAATTATAGCTATACAGTTATAGTTTTATGCAATTATAGAATGACTATAGACACACATTTACATTTATTCATTAGACACACACACATATACATATATATATATATATTATATATATATTATATATATATATATATATATATATATATGTGTGTGTGTGTGTGTGTGTGTGTGTGTGTGTGTGTGTGTGTGTGTGTGTGTGTGTGTGTGTGTGTGTGTGTGTGTGTGTGTGTGTGTGTTATATATATATATAATATATATATATTTTGTGTGTGTGTGTGTGTTATATATATATATATATATATATATATATATATATATATACACATATACACACACAATTATAGTTATGCAATTATAGAATGACTATAGACACACATTTACATTTATTCATTAGACACACACACATATATATATATATATATATATATATATATATATATATATATACACATATACACATATATACATATATACACATATACACACACATATATATGTGTGTGTGTGTGTGTGTGTGTGTGTGTGTGTGTGTGTGTGTGTGTGTGTGTGTGTGTGTGTGTGTGTGTGTGTTTATACATAAAAGAAAATAAATTGAAAAATATTTGTATTCCTTTTTTGTATAAAACAAAGCCAGTTTTTAGAAATATTTTAGAAATATTTGTTCGTATTATTATTTTCACAAAGATTTCATATTTTTTTTCCATATCAAAGAATGTTTTTTTTAAATCTATTGTTATTATTTTCATGACACTTAAGCAAATTTTCCTAAATTCTTATTATATTGTATTATAGTACAAAAATTACAGTAATTTTTATTTTAATAAAAAAATGTAATGACATATCTTTTTTTTCTTTTTACATTACAGTAATATAATGAGATTTTTTGCATTACGTTAATGAGAAATTGCTGAGGGGAAATTTATTTTTCCTAAACAGTCCTAAAAAATTTCTTAATATTCCTTTAGCAAATTATTATTTCTTTTGATTTTGGGGTGAAATATTACCTGGACATGTTCTTGTGTGAGATTCATTCATACGTTTATATATATTTAAGCGAGAAAAATCTCATTTTAATGATGTATCCCCTTTAATTAGTGACGTATCGCACAAAAGGCTATTTCTCCCAGTTGGGACGGCCCATTGGCTCTAACACAAGACCTGCTGTAAGCTCACTGGACACTCCTGAGGTCGATCTGACCCACGCTCTCTCCCACATGAGCTCTCTGAAGGAGTGTCTGAAGAGACAACGCCGACGTTAGCACCGTCGATTCTTCTCGTTTCCACCCGCACACATCCACCTACGCACCCACTAACACACACGTTCCCTCTCACTCTATTGTGCCAGCACGAACGCGCTCACCCACATTCACAACGGGGCGATTTCCACATCACAGCGCTGTGATAAAGATGGTACGAGCAGCATCAGTGCTCTGTGGGACAAGCTATAGATATCACTGCTTCACCCTGACACCTAATGAAGGCTCTGGGTCTCCAGCTAGTACGTGTGATAGTATAAGTGCGATCTGAAGAGTGTTATGGAAGGATTTCTGCTGTGCAAAGATAGACCAATTTCAGATATTTGAGTCATTTTATCATAACATTAAAAGACTCGAAGGAATCCTGATGGCTGGTATAAAATAAAATAAAATATTGTTTTCTTGGTTACACTTATTTTAAGGTGTCATTGTTACAGTGTAATTATATATTTAAGTACTGAGTAATATTAAGCAACTACATGTACTTACTATAGGATTAGGGTAGGATTTGGTTGAGGGTTAGTTGCATGTAATTATGCATAAGTTATTACTATGGTAAGTACATGTAACATATGTAACAAGGATACTGTAAAATAAAGTGTTACCGTTTTCTTTTTAATGCCTCATGAGCAGATGTAAATTAAAGTCACACAGAGATGCAATGTTAATGTATTTAGTAATACAACAAAGAAGTTTATATAAAATGACCACATTTGCAAAAAAAATTATATAGCAAACATTGGTCTTATGAATGAATCAAATCTGCAGTTTTACCCTGAACTACTTTTACCCATTTCCCTCGTTTTCGGTTCTATTCCATCAACCACAACAAAAATATTGTGGTACAAAAATAGTTCAACAAAAGATTGTGCGGACTAAAATAATACTAAAATTATTTAAAAATAATAATAAAATACAGAATAAATTAATAATAATCAATTTAAATAATTGATATAATTAGAAAATAATACAATTAATAAATTAATAATTTACTATTAATAAATGAATGTAAAAAGAACAATAAAAAACATTAAATAAATAAATAAAAAATAAAATAAAATAATTTTTTTTTTTTTTTTTTTTTAATGGCATTGCTATGACGGTTGCTTACTGGTTAAAAAAGTAAAAGCACAACTCTCCTCAACAAGTTTAATACTGTGTTACAGATCTGTCCAACTCTTCAACAATCATCATTCATTAACTGGCGCGTTAGAGGTGAAGGCAATGCCCTCCATTTTCACATTCTTCCTTTTCTAACAGGTTAGTGCTTTTGGGTTGATTTTTTTCTTTTTTACAGTGAGCGGATGAGGAAAGGAAGTGCATAATGCATTTGTAAAAGCTCAAGGCTGGCGTTGCTGAATGTAGAGTTTCGCTGCCAGCTTCCCGCATAGCTGAAGCAGCGTCCATTCATTCCAACTGCTACTAGTGAAAAAACATCACCGCAGACACAGGAAGACTCATCAGAGAGAGAGAGAGAGAGAGAGAGAGAGAGAGAGAGAGAGAGAGAGAGAGAGAGAGAGAGAGAGAGAGAGAGAGAGAGAGAGACACACACACACACACACACACTCACAGAATGCTGACACAAGGGAAGCTGTATTTTATTTCTTCCTCTGTTTTGTGAAAGATGACAGATTGATATTCTTGTTTGCACGTTTGGGAATATGAAACGCACTCGATGATACGGGTGGTTTTATTAGCTTTGAATGAATTGTGGGTCTTCTTTGTCTTTTGATACTTGATGATGGTTCTTGATTTTATGTCAGTGGTTTCACTGGTCAAAGAGCCCATAAAATCAAAACTGGAGATGTGCGGCTTCAACTTCATGTAGCTCTGAGGTACGCAAAACCACACAACCTTCCATTAAGTCAACATTCCCTGTCCACAACCACTGGCCTTCTGGGTATTTAAGCGAACACTTGACCCACTGAGATACTCTTGACCCTTTAAAATGTGTTTATGAACAATAGCCCGTGGTTAGCTTAAGCTTAAGGCAAGCTTTTTTCACCATTGCACTGAAATCTTTTAATGAATTATTTTACATGCACAGATTAACATCTTTAATTTAGCACCAATTCATTAAATATATTTCAATGCCAACAAGTATAAGAGACAAATTAAACATCTAGTGATTTATAAACCCCATTATGACTGATGTCCATTTCAATAGTTGCCAACAAACACAATACATCCAGTACACTTTATAATGGGACCAACTAGATAAAACAAACAAGATAAAAATAAGATAAAATAAAATGGTGATTGCTCCTGGCCAAAGTAAAAAGAGCCCAACTCAAAGTCTCTATGATATTCTAGTCAGGTTTCATTAATGTGTGTTGCACAAACGACGCAGGATGAATTATAATACTTGGAACACAAAGCATGAGCAATAATACTAGTGATGCCTTCGCAAACACGGTTTATTGCAAACATTCCTTACTGAGAAAAAATCTTCCTGAGTGGCTAATGATTTATATCAGCAGGCCGAGAAAACTGACTCATCTAATTAGTCCACACTCAGTTAGATCAAATGTTGATTGATAAACCGCTCTAAAGCCATAAATGACAGAAAAGTGGAGATGGATGACAGCAGCGCGCCTTGCTCTGCCTCCGAACGCTGTGCGCATCAGCAATGCAGCTCTCTAATGACCTTCTTGTAACAACGTCTCCATAGTAACAGCTTCTTTAAACAGGGTAAATCTGAAACTTCATTCATATTTATGACTGCAAACATGTCACTTCGCTCATTCGCACGTAACCTCCAGGATACAATTTTTCGAGTTTGAAAAATTCTCCCCCTTGTCAAAGAGTTGTTGATTTGTGTATGCCTCTCAGCGTGTTTTTTGTGTGTGTGTGTGTGTGTGTGTGTGTTTGCTGGTGATGTTTTTTTGCCAGCAGGTATTCTTATGTAACATGTTATTCTGCATTTTCTAAACTAGACACACTAGCAATCACTGCTAGAGAAAAACCAAAGCAACCCACCTCTCGCTTTTTCTTAATGACATTTTCGGAGCCAATTTGTAACAGGTTTACAATGCAGCAATATTTATCTTGGCGCTTTGTCCATGCAAAACATGAAGAACGAACAGAAAACTAATTAAAACTCTCTGCTTTTTCATATAATGAGGCTGATGGACTGTGTGCTGGATTTGTCTTTCAATAATGCATTTTTAAAAACTAATTTGACAAACTGACAGAATGATAACGTTCATCAAAGCAATTATTAAAGGGTTAGTTCACTCAAAAGTCATTAAAAGTCATTATTTACTTACCTTATGTCACTCCAAACCTTTAAGACTTTTGTTAATCTTCGGAACACAAATTAATAATGTTCCTCCATTGACAGCTACGCAACTACCACTTTGAAGCTTTTTTTTTTTCTCTCTGATCCATATGAATTCAGTGGTTTAGTCCAAATTTCTGAAGAGACTTGATTGCTTTATATGATGAACAGATTGAATATAGGTTTATATTCATATATAAACATTGATATATAAACAGCGAACATAAACAGAAGCTAAACCGAACTTGCTTGACGTGCGAGAACAAACCCCATTGCTGAAGCTCAAACGTGATGCGTAGAACGAGTGAACCTCATTGGTTCTTGCTGAAGCTCAAACGTGATGTGTAACACGAGAATGAACCTCATTGGTTCTTGCTGAAGCTCAAACGTGATGCGTAACACGAGAATGAACCTCATTGGTTCTCGCTGAAGCTCAAACGTGATGCGTAACACGAGAATGAACCTCATTGGTTCTCGCTGAAGCTCAAACGTGATGCGTAACACGAGAATGAACCTCATTGGTTCTCGCTGAAGCTCAAACGTGATGCGTAACACGAGAATGAACCTCATTGGTTCTCGCTGAAGCTCAAACGTGATGCGTAACACGAGAATGAACCTCATTGGTTCTCGCTGAAGCTCAAACGTGATGCGTAACACGAGAATGAACCTCATTGGTTCTCGCTGAAGCTCAAACGTGATGCGTAACACGAGAATGAACCTCATTGGTTCTCGCTGAAGCTCAAACGTGATGCTTAACACGAGAATGAACCTCATTGGTTCTCGCTGAAGCTCAAACGTGATGCGTAACACGAGAATGAACCTCATTGGTTCTCGCTGAAGCTCAAACGTGATGCGTAACACGAGAAAGAACCTCATTGGTTCTCGCTGAAGCTCAAACGTGATGCGTCACACGAGAATGAACCTCATTGGTTCTCGCACGTCAAGCGTACATGCTTGAGCTTCTGTTTACCACAACTGATGTGTGAGTTAATGAATATGTAAATAAAAGCTTAAATTAAATCTGTTTATCATATAAAGCAAAAAAATTAAATTGTGACAAAACCGCTTGAATAATGTAGATTATTTTTTACAATCTCTTTATGATCTTTTCGAACTTTTGGAAGTGAAATTTGAAAGGTGAATATGGATTATTTAATTTGTATTAGTGAAAACATGTGTGAAATGTTTTGAATTGAAATATTCACAGCTAAAATATACAACCATGTTGAATTTCAGCCCATAAAAATGCAAGCAGGGTTATTTTTTGGTAGTTGTGATATCAAGTGGTAGTTGTGTAGCTGTCAATGGAGGGACTGATCAAAAAGAGCTTCATTTCTGGTCCGAAGATGAACAAAAGTCTTGGCACGACATGAGGGTGAGTAAATAATTACAGAATGATCAACTATCCCTTTAAAATAACACATCCTGACCCAAACATCTTTAGTCCACCTGTCAGGTAAGAGATTGTATTATATCAGGAATGCTGACAAAGGACCAGTTTTCCACATCTATGCTTTTTTCTTTTTGCCTCTAAACGGAAAAAACTGCTGATCCACAGTCAGAAGTAATGTTCTGAGCAGACAGTATATTCTTAATGGCACCTTTCTCAGCAAGCACTAAATAGGATTTAGCTGTGAACTCAGAGCAAAAGGGAACATTGCAGATACCACAGGAACTGAGCTTCTTCAAGAATAAAATTGATGGAGAGGATGCGTTCTGATTCACACGGGTCCCGTTATGGAGTATTCACTGTGTGCTCCTAACACACTCAACATGGGATATCTGCAGAAGTTCACTTCACTTGACAACATTCGTTCATTTTGGAACACCCTGCAATGTCATCAATATAGGGCTGCATGATGTATATAAATTAACGAAATATCTCAAATGTGCATCTCGCAACGGCCTGCGATATCTGGATGATTTTAATAGGCTACTTCAAAAAGTTTTAGGTCGACGCATATATAGCAGAGAATAGACTTGGCACACGGATGTTACTTACATGTAGGGCTGTGCCGGTAAACTTGACAACCGCTGTGTGTGTGTGTGTGTGTGTGTGTGTGTGTGTGTGTGTGTGTGTGTGTGTGTGTATATACACCGCCCGTGGTTGGTCCATTACCACCGCGGTGCTAAAAAACTGCCACAGTCACAGCCCTATTTACATATGACTTGCTTGATTTTAAAAATAGTTATTAAGCACAATAAGCTGTGGGAAACAACTTATTGCAGTACTCTCGCTGTCTGACATAGGCCTAAACCTAAAACACACACAGAAAGACGCCTCTCGGACAGCAAGCAATCCCAAATTCAGTTCTCTTTTGTGGCTTATTGCACTCAAACGGTCTTGAAAAGTATGTTTTTCTTCAATATCGTGAAGCCGGAAAAAAAATGCAGAATAAGGAGTTAGGGTTAATACATACTAGGGGTGACCCCGAATAGTCGAAGATTCGATGCTTCGATAGGAGGAGCCTGATTCGACTACCGATCTCACGGTCGAATTTTCGCAGAGGTGTTATGAAACGAGGATCATGCCACTTTGGCTATATGAGGGCGCTCAATGTCTGATTTCACATAGAACTAGCTTTTATGTAAATACGTTAATATTCAGCCTATTATGATAATGCTGTAGGCCTATATAAAAATGTGCAAAGAAAGAAGCTTTTAATAAATATTTTTTTAACGTGCGTGAATAAATCCAAACACCCCGTGACAGATTTAAGTTTCACTTTCAATCCGTGACCGACAGAGGAGCACCTTGGCGGCAAGGATTTAAATCTTTAACAATGTCTGGGATAAGAAAATCTAAAGTGTGGATGTACACGATTAGAAAGGATATTCTCCAAGGCTGGATTTAGCATCAGGAAAACCATGATCGCACTTCTGCCGGCCAACGTTAACATGTTTCACGCATAGACTGGGTTTCACGTTAGAATGTATTTTATCCGCGCGCACAATTTGAAAAGACTCCAACGGACAGACAGAGTGAAAGACTTTCAGGATTTGTTCTCTCGATCAGGTACAAGTGATTTCAAAACTTTTCAGCCGGTTCTAATTTTATTTTTGGATGCTGTGAACATTTTTAGCTAAAAAGACTGCCTCTCCAGTTTAGCATAAATTGTTGTTTCTGCAGTTAAAAAGACAAAGTTGAAAATTCTGCCTACTATCGTTATTTTAATAATTTCTTTATTTTTATTTTATTTATTCATCTGTCAGGGTTATCTAATCTAACTATTTGTGGCTTGTGTTTTGAATATATGTACCCCTGCACTTTAGGCATTTTGCACACATTTGCTCCTCATCCTGTGACTTGATTCTGATTTATTTCGTTTTGTATTTTTATTTATTAGAAAGGTTTATTCTGTTCTAATTTAATTTAGTAAATTAATTGTTTATTTTTTCGGTGCATCGATGTTGTGCTGTAGGCTGGCCTGCTCGCACAGGTAATTTAGCCGATTTAATTTGATTTGCATGTGAAATGCAAATCTGCAGTGTGGCCTTTCTGGAGTTATTTATGTTATTTCTTAGTTTTATTGATCAAAAATGTTTTTATACATTTTCTTCTATATCTTTGTGTGATTTTCTGTACATCACGGCTTTGAAACGTTAAAGCCCCGCCCCCAGCCCCACCCCCATACACATGATTCGACTATTAGTCGACTATAGGCAAGACATGACGATTCTGATTCGACTATGAAAATCCATAGTCGGGGACAGCCCTAATACATACATTCATGTATATGAATATTAATAATATAGTTATGTGTATTAAACTAAATGTATAAAAGTAAATAGATAAAAATTTAAATGTGGAAGAAAATTTGTTAAATATGCATTCATGCATAAATTAAATTAAATAAAAATTCTGGATGGTTGCAAAAGTATTACTAACTGGTTGCAAGGGTAAATATATAAAAAGATAAGATAAAATAAAACAAGATAAAATAATTTATATAAATGTAAATTTTCTGTGTATAAAAAAAAAAAAAAAAAAGTATATACCTAAACAAACAAACCAATTTTTTTTAATATGTATCCATTTAAATATACATACAAGCACAGCGGACCCTCTATCAGGCAATTGGAACAAACCCAGCATTGAGAATTGGGGGAACACAGGAAATCAAGACGTAAACAAAATCATAGAGCAATTCCCTCAAGAGCAGATCTGGTCCCCTGATCTCGGTCCAGCCTCCCAAAGCCAAATTCTGACCAAAACCCTATTAAAACTAAAGACACGGGAATGACCTCAGATCAGCACTGATCTGCATTTTGTACTCCCAACAGAGCGGTCACCAAAAGTGACAAGCAGAGCCGTTTTCCTGGAAAAGAGGAATGTGGAAAAACCTAAAAATACCCATCAGCTGTGGGACAAGACAGAGACCCCAGTAAACTCTGTAACATTGCATGGGAATGTCAGGATTTCCATATTCACAGGGATGGGGCAGATGTGTTGAATCATGGGATCACGGAGTTATCTGCAAAAGTTGTAGAAAACAACAGATGGTCGCTAGTTCCTAATTAATAAATTAAGCAAAACTGTCTCTGAAAGATATAGACGCACAATGTATTGGAACCAGATCGGATAGCAGCCATTATTAAAGTTAATTAATGTTATGATTTTGTCTCTTGTATTCAATATTGGATATTTAATTGGGGATTATAGATTACTTTTACTAACAAAAGCCCCTTTCACACAGCACGTTGATCCCGGGAAATTGCTTGAGTGCCTTCTGTGTGAACGCAAACACATCCCGGGATTGATGCCGATCGATGCCTGGATGGGGACCTAGTAACTTTGCCGGGATCAGTCCCGGAACGCGCCCTGTGTGAACAAAAGCCAGGACCAATGCCGTAAGGGGTGTGTCGTAGTGATGACGCACGTGCCATCGCGCGACTCTGTTGCTCTTAGAAGAAAGTTTGTGTTCGCCATCAACAAAGAAAGAACGAAAAAATGTCTGCAAACTGGAATGAAGCAGAGACCAGGGATGCTCCTTACTATCCGCGCTGAAGCTGAGATCGTTTGCCAGCTTTGTGGAACGGTACGAGATGCGTTAGTGTACGTTTTCGACGGGTACGTTACACGTCACATCCTGACGTCACGTGTCTTTACGGGATGTGTGTTCACTGGCAGTGTTAATGAACCAAAATCAAACGATCCCAGGACACATTATCCGTGAATTTTCCGGAATCTCTGTGTGAAAGGGGCTTTACAGATATAACACTAGATTACAGCAAAGATTTAACCCATTTTTTCTTTAAAGAGCATTTTACTATTATAGAGATGCGTAGTCCACAACTATTAATTTAAAAAACACAATGTACATTATAATGTTGTGATGCCTAAAATCCTCTAGGCGTTGATTTGACATTGATTAAAACTATTGAATTTTAGCTTTTTGTTATGTTTTGGACTAAACAGTACATTTACTATTTTTGAACAAAATTGCATGCATTTTTAATAAATTGCTAGCCTAGAAATCTAGATGCACCCTAGCGGCAGCAAAATGTATTTTGCAGCCAGGGTAGTCTAGCAACTCTCCGTTGACTTTCAGAGCTGTAAAAACCTAAATTGGGTCAGGCCAATCACATCGTGTTTAGAGTAGGCGGGGCGGGCTTAACATAATGACGACAGAGTTGCGACGGTTCCCTGCTACTTGAAAACAAAGAATGGCGGCTGCTGCTGGCGAACAGCCTTTCGAATCGGCTTTGGCCGCGACTTTGGCCGACTTGGAGTTATGTTTTTCTTTGAGAAAAGAGCAAAGAACGGCACTTAAGTCATGCTTAAAAAAGGAAGATGTGTTCGTAGTTTTGCCGGCCAGATTCAAAAGTTGAATCTTTCAACTAACGTTAGCTCCGCTGTTGGGAAAACACTCTGGTTGGTTGAAGCGCTGTCCTATTGCGTGCAGAGGGAATTTGAAAGACAGCCGTTTATCCCACCCCTCGGATTGAGCTGTGTCTATGGAGAGTTGCCAGACCTAACATCTTGATGATGTAGGTCTGGCTTGCCAGGCTAATAAATTGCATATTTTTTTAAGAAACAAAATACTATAATTTATTCGTTTTCAGAAACAACATGAAAACAATTATTGGCTTATTATTATCAATCAGAATTTTAATATTGTGCATGCATACTGAAGGATATATGAGAAAATGGAGTTCATTGAATATCTGTATAAAAAAAGGCAAATAAATGTTTGTCAATCTTTCTTGCATAAAGAACAGCTGTAATTGGTTTTGTGACCATTTTCCACCCACTCACTAACCCTATTACTGAATAAAACAGGCAGATTTTGCAGAAAATCTGAAAAATACAGTTTGCCATGATCAAATTTGCCCAAGCAACAATTCATCAAAAAAAGACCATATCACAAACCCAACGTCACATTGGTAAAACTCTACTGAAAATGTCTTTTTCTAATTGTATTCACTTTGCAAAAGAAACAAAACCTATATTTAAATCTCTCTGAAACAGGACAAAAAGAAAAGAAAAAAAACCTGTGGTCTTAAAATTCACACAATCCGCCATCACAGACAAACAAAGAGGAGGACAATGAGTGAATTCAGAGTGAGGTGCCAAGCGTTGTTCCTACACCTCCAGCTGGTTCTGCCAAAGGACACCCATTCTCCCGCTGCCGTCTCCAGTTATCAAGGAGAGAACCACCTCAAAACCACTTCACAAACATGGCCTCTGACCAAAGAAGACTGAAAAAGAGAGCCTAGTGCAATGTGGGTGGGGGGGGTTACACAAGAACACGTGTCCTGTTGCACTGAACGCAATATGGCGGGTTTCCAAACATAGTCATAAAACGTAAAAAATCTGATAGCAAATTGCAGTTCAGGGCAGATTTTGTCTTGATCTACGTTCGTGAAGAGGATCCATTCATATAGGCTCAGTTGCGTGATAAACGCATTAATCATTTTTAACGTAATATCTTACAAAACGATCGGTTTTGAAGAACATTTCTGTTTAGTGCTGAAGGCGGACACCCACAGTCATCAGCAAAAGCTGCAAACTAACCGAGCCAACACTCCACTCCTGAGGCCTCCACACCACCCCCTCGTGACACCCACAAAACAGCTCTTGGAAAGTTGCTGTTAGATTTTACAATTTTTACAACCCGGTGAAACTGGCCGCTACTTCACACTAAAATCGCATTAAGCAAAGATGGATCATTCTAGCTCATCCTGCCCCATTTTAGCTGAGGTGGGTTAAATATATTTTCTTTCGACTGTATGAAAAAAAAAACATCAAAATTTGCAAAGAGGTTAAACGGATTAGTTAATGGTCTGTCATCTGCTTCTTTAGATTGCAAACCTCTAAAATAGTTCAAACGCAAGCTTTCTCTTCTTGTAAAAGGCTTGACCTCTGTATAACCTTGGTCTTTTTCAAGGTTTGAACACTGACAAATGTAGTTATGCAAGAATCAGGGTTGCGCTAAACATGATAACCCAATCAGAGATACTGTGTACATAGACAAACTTACAGTACCTGGTCTTATGTAAACGGTGACCTCCTACAGTTGGTATGAAGTGAAACATAGGCTAAAATGATAGGCTAAATCTAGCTACTTGTGGTTAGTAAAACGTTTTTTTTTATATATATATATATATATATATATATATAACCATTGCATCCAATTATATGATTTATACTTTAAACAGCCATTTCTACAAACAAGGGATTTGAATGAATGAATGAATGAACAATGAATTAACTCAAATGAATCCAATGCTACATATATATAGAGAACAGTTTATGATGAACCAAATCACTAAAATGAATCAAACTTACTAGCACTATGTATGAGAGACAGAGAGAGAGAGAGCGAGAGAGAGAGCTGAGAGTGTGTTCGATTAGCAGAGCTCACTCTGCTGAGAAAAAGTAGCTGGTACAAGGGATTTTCCAAAACTATTTTCACCAGAAAACCCTATGGACTATACATCACCACAGGTAGATATGAATGAGTCACCCTAAACAGGTGATTCTTCTGCACATGGTGGCCTAAAGTCACAGTCATTCACAAGAGTATCACTTTACGCTAGTTTCAAATGGCTTCAAAAACCAAGTGCTCATGGGAAAAGCGTGTGTGTATGTGTGTGTGTGTGATGACGAGCCATAAACAGAGTGCTCTATACTCCAAACAGATCCATCAATCCACCAAGCAGAGTTTACAAACACAACCTTGACTTAACGCACACTTCCTGCCTCAAGCAGAGACAAGTAGGTAAAGAGCTGCCAAAAAAGGATGCCCTTGAACGTCGACGTATAAGCGAAAAACTGTGACACGGCCTTGTTCTATAATTGCAATTAATAAATTCAATTTAACTTGTGCAGGTTTGAAGTCCCCAAACAGGACGTGCAACTCCAATTAGCTGTTCGGTGTGGGAGCTTTAGGCAGTGACGATATATGCTCTACAGCACATGCTGTGGAAATACTCTACATCCTGCTCCCACATATGGCGCGCTCCATTTCTCCAAGACCGTACTAACGCTGGGGGACGGGGGTGTATCCGTGAAGAGGAGCCAGAACTGTGTGAATATCCCTTCCGGACTGCACGGCAGTCATGCCCTTGTGGTTTAGCCTGCGTCATGGGGCTCGGTATCCAACCAGGTGGCGCCCGTCGTGGGGGCAAACCAGGGGTCTTGTTGGTGTGTACGCCTGGATAATCCCAAAGGAATGAAAAGCCTTTGTCACTGTAAGCAGGTGTAGATACAAATATGAGGGTCTCCACTGAGTTGTGCATGTTTGTTTGAATGCGCCGGTCCTAACAGTGAGGAGAACCGGGGTCTTTGGCAGGCTTCAGTCGCTGCTCTCCAAACTCTCCTCTCATGTCACAGACCATCTGCTACTCAGCAGCCACGCTGGCGCCGGAGATGAGGCGTACCGTTCTGGTCCAGATGCCTATTCGGTTGTACAGAAAGTCAGATCCATCACCTCCATAAGTTGGTGAGAAGATCTCAGGTCAGCATCATACACTCCTACACTCAAAATCACTTTGCAGAATTCCTGAAGAAACTACAATCAAATCTAGCATCAATGGGAGTGTTGGGGGATGTAATTTAAAGGAATATTTCAAGTTAAGCTTAATCAACAGAATTTGTGACTGATTACCACAAATATTATATAATTTCCACTTATCCTGGTTTACAGTGAAACACTTACAACGCAAGTGAATGGTGCCAATCTGTAAACATTCAAATACTCACTGATTCAATAGTATAGCCACAAGACGTACAATATGCATGATAACATGATTATAGTCTGTAAAAATTGCTTACTAATCCTTTCCGTGAAATGTCAGCATAAAAAAATTGGCCCCATTCATTTCCATTGTAATTACCTCACCATAACCTCAATTTTCGATTTGACGAGATGAGTGTATTTTCATTTAGGAATGGTAATCTAAGTCATAAATGCTGTGGATTGCTAGAATATAATTAGTAATTTAGCAGACATTTTCATCCAAGCAAAAAATATGCAAACATTTTGCAATTAGCTTGTCACTGGTGTTAGTACCCTCATATGCCTTCATGCTTTATCTACCACTAAAGAGTGCATTTTAGTAAATTAAGGTACTAATGTGCACCCATTAGAGGTATAGAATGTACGAAGGTGTATCTTTGAAGGTACAAGCTTTTACATCCCTAAAGGTACAATTATTATATGCTTACTAAAGGGATAATCTCCATAGAGCAACCAAGGGTTAGGGTTCAAGTTAAAATTAATGGTCTTGCTCAAGGGTGCAATGGTGATGTTTCGAAAAATATAGTGTATATTCAATAATTTACTATGGAATAGAGCTGCACGATTCTGGATAAATTCAGAATCACATTTTCAAATAAAGATCACGATTCTTCCACGAACAGAACAAACTAAACAAAATAAAATGTAATTTACTAGAGGTTCTGACTTAATGTTAATTGCTGCAGTCTATTTAAACATGATTAATTAATTGAAATGACTCGCTCGTAAAAACTTGTTACATTACTGGATGAATCAGCGTTTCTAAACAAATCTCTTGAATGAATGATTCAATGACTCATAAATACTTCACTTGTTTCATAACTGGATGAATCAGCGTTTCTGAAGGAATCCCTTGAATGAATGTTTCAATGACAAATACATTTTTAAACAGTCACTTGTCGCCACCTACTGGTGTAACGATGAAATTGATACAATCTTAGTTTGAAGCGACGAGTTACGGTGAAAAGGTGATTTGCTCTATTTTGTTTGCTACCATAGACATCAGTGTTTATATCTTACCTATCAACTTTATCCCAGTACTTCATCGTGCAGCTCTACTATGGACTATGAAGAGTGTTTCTTTCACAGTTGATCCCTTGACCACAACCAAAACACAGATCCCTGGCTGCTTCTGTGGACCAAAACATGTGTGTTCACTTAAGAATTGCACAAAAAAAAGGCTTGCAAACAAGCGGAGAGAGCACCTTTGTGTAGTGGGAACAATGGCCTACATTATGTTCCAGAGATAGGCCATGGCTTCAGAGTTTCCCTGCTATGAAAAGAGCCTCTTCACGAGCACACTTTTTGACCTGTGACCTCTTGCACTTACGACCTCGAAGCATCCAGAACGCGCCAAGTTCAGGATGGTTTTAAACCAGCGATTGAGAGACTTAGGATCTTGATGCGGCATCAGAAGTTTATAAGAGCTTTTGAGATTAAACCATGTGGAGAATCCATCGGTTTCCAACGAGACCGTCCAACGGTGCGAAGCGTTACTCTCTTGTTTTGGAGTTTGATTTGATGTCTCCAGTGTGTCTTGTTCCAAAACAATCTCTTTTGTGAAAAGCTGAAACAGATGCACAGACTGAATGATGATCACTCGCAATTAACAACTGCCAAAGATGAAAAAAACAATGACAGAGATATCCGTAAGACAGAGTAGAGATACATTTTTTATGAATAATTTTTTTAAGACAGGGCTCAATATGCTAAGAAATTGAGTACTTATTCTAAATGGAAAACTTTAAATCCAAACCGCTTTCAACAAATCCTTGTTCAAATCAAACTCCTTGAGAGAAATTATATAAAAGGGACCTTGGTAACTGCTTAGGTTTTTTTAATTCCAACTAGGGCTGCAAGATAAATCATTTTAGCATCGATATCGCGATGGTGCGCATCCGCGATAGTCACATCGCAGGATGTGAGATGTTAAGTATAGGGATCGTACAGGTAGCTGATCCATACAGACTAGGTAAGCAGGCGAAAGTCACGTGATTCTCGGATTAATTAAGCTAAGTAACCCTAATAGAGCGAAAGTTTATCAATTGCACATCCTTTATGTCCTGTTAGCTTAAACATTCAAGTGATTTCTTGCTGTTGTTTCGATTTCCACTTAATGTTGCATGGCTAATTGTTTGTCTACGTCATTTTGTATGTTAAAAAGATGAGAAAATAATTTGATTTAAAAAAACATAAGCATTTTTAAACCATTCAAGCACAAGACACATACAGCACGCGAACACCGAATTCCGTTCTCTTCCGCCTCAATTTTGCGTGCATGTGTCCGTTCAAGCACAAATAATGTCAAAATGTCCGTCTCTGTGAGTATCCTCGTAAACACAGTCACTTATGGATTATGTGAACAAACAATTGAGAAAGAAAACGTATGCGTATCATATTTATCATATATTCGGCATTTGGTCTTAAAGGGACTGCAGCCTAATATTACTGCTGCTGTCTGTGTCATTAATCTTAATCAAACAACAAAATACAAAGAGAAAATCCTTTTTTTACCTTTAACAAAGATTAATAATATTTAATGTTACCCAGTGAAGACTATGCAGTGTTATTTTACATTTGCTTTTTTGATTTCTGTACCTGAATACTGTTAGGCTTACCTGAAAAACATTTCATTTGTATCTTTGTTCTAATGTATTTATTTATGCTTGTAATTTTCTATATTCACTCACCAACAAAATCGCCACAATCAGGATGAACGATTAAACGTTAGAATGATTCATTCTTTCCAAATAGAGCTTTTCAAGTCAGCAGTTTTTCCAATATTGTGCAGCCCTAAATACAAACCAAATTATTGTTAGCCTATCTATTCTACTTTATGTCATTCTGAAGACCATTACTGAGCAAAGCATGCAGGTTGCTCTTGAGTTTTGAAGTACAATTGGTCAATGGCAGAGCAGCAATACTAATGCAACAGCAAACGTTCCAAACAATACCAATCCTTCGATACACTTCACTTCTATAGAGAGACCACGTTTCAGCCGCAAAATCTTGCTTTTAGTCCCAGAGTGCATTTCCTTTATCTTTCAGCAGGCAAATAATCCATCTTTAATGTCTAAAGCACACCCATCAACATAACAAATTTGAGGAAACAAGATACTAAATAAGCCGTCTGCAGGCATTTCTGTCTTTTAGAATTATTGATTATCCCTTCACTTACTTAAATGGGACAAATCAGTTGTGGGGTAACTCATAAAACACTGTTTCCTCAAGCTTGGAGAAGCAGAGTGAATATCTGAAGTGTTTTTTTTAAACTCCTGTTCTGTTCTAATCTTCAACAAAGCTATAAGGCTCCGGTTCCTAAGCAACAGGCGTGCTGCAATAACGTAGGATGATCGCAGTAGTATCTGCAGTCCAGACACACAGGTGCATATTCACACGACAGCTTCTTCTGCAAAAGCTTCACAAGCCTTGCTGCAGTCAAAATACCTGTGAAAACTCCCCTGTGATGCAGCACATGCAAAGAAGCGATTGCCGTAGTGCAACTCGATGCTCTTGCATGGAAATACGTCGCATGCAATGCATCACAGCGAGTCAGTACATGTATTTTGACTGGACTTTTTTGCAATGTGCATGAGCTTAACTTAAATGCATGAGTTTGTGTATTGCAGGAATCACAACAAGATATTTTTGGCAACACATTAATTTACTTCATAAGCACCATCAGTACATATTAAAATGTTAAGCTGCTCATCATGTAAACGTCAAAAATCTTAATTTGATTCTGTACCAAGAATTTCCGAAGGTTCTAGGCAGACAGACAGCACAATATTTAGAAACAAGCATGTTGCGCATAGAGATTTGTGTTGCTTATGACAAAACAAAGCATATGCAAATTTCTCAGGCACCAATTTTCTTTTCTGCTAGCCTGTTTTGAAAAGGCATACCTTCAGTAAAAGAGGAAGAAACCAGTTTCACATAAAAGCACAAATAATCTGCAGTATTAACAAACCAGAAAATGAAAATGGAGTGCAACTATGATGATTAAAAAACTATTTAAAAACAAACTATTGGAATATAATATACATTTGCATGATAGTTATAGCAATGACAACAGCAAATGGTCACAAAGTCTGTGAATATGAAATTCCTTTTATTGATCTGATCTGATTAGTATTACTGATCTAACATCATGCAAACGGGGTCGTCATGATTCCAAATTTCACAAATCACTGCAAAAATGAACATAGTAGATTAAAACAATAGCATATAGCCTTCAAGTATTGCTCAATAACATTGTTTCTCCATGTAATTACTGAAATAAACAGCCAGTCTGAATTTCAACTTCAGCTCCGTTTGGAACTGTGGTTTCATTCAGACCCTGATGACATTGAATACAAAATTCTGTTTACACCAGTGAATATCTGCTGAAGGTCGTTCAGATAACGCTGACAAAAAGAATTAAAGTGGAAGAACGGCCACAGCATCGCTGCGGCAGATATAAAGTCACAAATTTGCTGATATGGCATCAGTTATAGCAGCATTAAATGGCAGCTTAAAACAAACAGTAATTACTTTATTTTCGCTGTTGTCTGAAGCTGTCCCAAAGGACGCTGATGGCTAGAAAGCACTGCGAACAAAATACACCAAATGTTCACAGATTCAGAAATGCTCAGAATGATATAAATCAACTTTAGCATTATTGCACCCTTCACAGAATGATATGCTAAAAAAAAAATACCAATAATAACTAGATATTTCAATTTTAAAGAAAACGTGAGTGGTGCCTTTTCATGCACCTCAGTCAGGTGTTCTGAGTGGTTGCTAAGTAGCTAAGGTGTTCTGAGTGGTTGCTAAGTAGCTAAGGTGTTTGGAATGTTTTAAGTGTGTCGCTAGGGCGTTTCCATGCGGTTGCTACGGTGTTTTGAGTGGTTACTAGGGCGTTTCTATGCTGTTGCTGGGGTGATCTGGAAGGTTCCTTATCTGGATGGTTCCCTCCTTACTCCCTTTTATTTTGATGGTTCTACAGATTATGTTATCAAATTCTCCAGTGGAGTGAGAAGTGTTAAGTGGGTTGCAAAATAACCCAGAAATTATTGTTTTTAACCCAGCAGTTTTTAGTGAAGCAGAACAAACATTGCGGACTCATAACATTGTGGTCGGTGGCCCTTGGCTTTGTATTGTTGGCAGAATTTGGCCCTTGGTGAAAACTAATTGAGAAACCCTGTTCTATAGGAACAAAACTTTTAAATCTATGATGTTTGTGGTCTCTCACATTTTGAAAATCTGATGTGGACCGGCCTTAAGTCTCTTGTCGCCAAGCGGTTGCTATGGTGTTGCTATGTAGTTGCTTGGATGCAATACATCCTGTTTGTTATGCGTGTGGTATGACATGCTTTAATTTTCCAAGGTATTGACATAAAATGGAGGATTATGTAAATACCATGTAAATATTAGCTATAACCAAAGGGCCATGACAGGGGTGAAAGAGAAGCAAAGAAAACAAATAGCTTTCTGCCTGGAGGCCTCTTGTGCTTAAGTGTGTAATTGCTTTGATGAACTGCTGATAAGCTTTATCTTTCCTAAAAAAAAATACAAAATTAGACAGATTTGTTCTCTCTTACAAAACCTGTTATATCACATTAACTTTTCTGTTCTCTAATAACAAAACTGCATAAATAAAAGATACAAGAGGACATGACAGATGGAGGCGGATTTTTAATTCCCAAAACACAGCGCACTTCGAGCCGAACTGGACTTAGAGACATTTTGTAGGCCTACACATTTAAGCACTGATGGTTATAATTCCTCTAGCAGGTTAAATCCAAACGATTTACTCTAGACCTGAACTAGTAATGAGAATGGACTGTGTTAATGGACTGTCAACTCTACTAGCATAGCATATGGCTATGTTTGGAATTGAATACTGTGTACTATTGTGAAACAAAATGCATTATGCAAGATATCCAGATACAATCATGTATCAATAGTGCATTTTGTTGCATACTGGGATTTTAGATATTCACATATTAGGGTGTGTTCACTTCACACTTGTAGTTCGGTTCGCTTGGTTTGTTCGGGCCGGACAAAAAAAAGAAATGTAGTCCTGGTTTGCTTAACGTTCATATTGGCATTTTAACACCGACCAACCTAAAGGCATAGTGATATGTTCACAACCTGATTGGTCAGCTTTTATTACGTATATTTTGTGACCGAACATCCAAAACAATGCTGGGTGCTGGGCTAAATGTGCTCATTGTATGTGCATACCCTACACATGATGGGTTTTTGACCAGCCGAGAACTAAGAGCTTATAAAATGTGTAAATGAGTCAAAACCCAGGCAGGAATCCCTCCGTCACACACGTAGCCTAAACAATTGGAAGCTGTTTGATTGGTTCATTTGGAAGCGAACCGATACCCATCTTTTCAGCGTCTCGGTCCGCTTGTTTGGTGTCACTAGGGTTCAGATGGCAGCGTTCATGCCAAGTGAGAACACACCCTTAGTAAGCATAGCCTATATACTACTGATATAGTAAGAATACTATGCTATTCTATTCACACCAGTCCAACTCCAGTTTTATATACAAGACAGGGTTTGCATTGCACTAGGATAATGAACTAATGCCAAAAATCCCAACTTAATATTTCTCCTGTCATCAGCTGTTGATTGCCATAATATGATTTATAACGGTTAATAAAACATCCAGTAGTCAAGGGCACAGCTACCGTCACACCATTAGTGCTAATGCAAACGTTCCATCTGATTTAGATTTAACCCAATCCAAATCAGTTACACCTCGATTATTGGTCAACAAGCTGGAAATCAATAGCGCATGCCGTTGCTGTTGTATAGGCTAGACGTTCTGCAAGTGATACATCACAATTATGATTTTCCATGGCAACAGCAAGCCTTTACTCAGGTGTTACAGGCTTTCTGAGGATTTCTTTACAGGCCGGATGAGTCAGCATCGATCAGAGGTGACTGACACTGGACGTTACTGGCATTTGTGATAAAAAAAGGGTAACTAGCGTTTGTCTGAGAGGGCGGGGTTATTTCAGGTCTGGGATCAAAAGGAATGCAGTCAGGGATTTTTAAGCTAGAATTTTCTGGAAAATGCTTTCATTTCCAAAATGCTTTGACAACAAGATAAATGACTCAATCATATTTACTAGTTAGAAATCACTGGTTTGCTGGTCCAGAGCCAGGGCTGCTCCTTAACCCTACCCTTAAGTAAAGAGGTTTAGTTGGATAATACCATTAACACAGATTATTTACACCCTCAACAGTACAAGATGTAGATCTACACTAATATCCTGCGATACAAACATTATGCACAGAGGTCCCATCCGTCCATAGCTGATTATTGGCAGCTCACAATATTGTCAACCCTTCATTGAATCCTCCAGTCTGGCTATTCTTTATGGAATATACAGGGATATTCACACCATGTTCTTTCATTTCTCCAGAGGAGAACTGGCACCCTGACTGAGCCTGGTTTCTTCCAAGGTATTTTCTCCATTTCTCTCGACTGGTGGAGTTTGGGTTCCTCGCCACTATTGCCTTTGGCTTGCTATTTGGGGTTTAAAAGACTTAAAATTCAGAAACACTGCTTTATCGATTTGACTGCACTGTATTGAATGAGAACAAAACTTGATTTGAATTGAGCTGGATGATGACACTATTGCCTTTGTTTCATAATTGATTAAACTTAAACTTAAATGAATCAACACTGAACAGATATGAGCTAAATAATGACACTATTGTCTTTGTTAAGCTGCTTTACAGCAGAATTAGAATTTTTTTTCATATATGAAGTTTGCATCATTCATTGTTACTGGCAGCTATGAAACAATATTGTATAAAGACTTAGCCCTATATAAAGGTAACTTGACAAATATTTGTAAAAATAAAAAAATCGGCTTTGTAAAAAATCTATTCAGTCTTTGCAACCATTTCATGTTAATATATCATCAGCTTGCACACAACCCATGCTCACATAGCGAAAAGGCAAACTCTACCACTCCTGTCAACCCACTCGCCCCCTCGAAGGGGTGTCCGCTCATCCAGAAATTTCTCCATCTCCATCCCTCACTAGTAAAATGCACTGAGAGTTACAGAAAATCTCACCGGCTCACTGACTCACCATGTTACAACCACTCACAATCACCTCATCTTATGTGAAACCACTATTTATAACACAATAAATCAATCATCTTTCAACAATGAACATCACATTTATGGTGTTTCTGCAGGGAATCGTGATGCATTTACCAGAGAAATACTATTATTATAGGTACCATGTAGCTGTTTCAGAAATACAGAAATGGATCATTCTGGCTCGGTATATGTGCTGCGAAACCTAGAAACTCCATGATAACAAAATAAGACTGCTTGAGAGGGTTTGTAATACCCTGCAATTCTAGAAGAGATGTGACTCTATAGCAGCAAGCGGCTCGATTTGCATTTAAATAACCTGTGACTAAAGCTCATCTAACCTGAACTCTCACCCTGACCGTTAATATGAGAGCGGAGAGGTCGGGTCTGTATAAAAATTGGGAGTCAGAGTCAATGTATCCGACATAATGAGGTTTATAAAGCTAAAAGCTCACTTTATATACAAGATGAGCGACTGATGCTGACAAATGTTTCGCAGAAGAGCTTCTCATTATGAAACAATCACATCTATGAAAATCACGTCTGACTGGTGTGTCAATATTAATACAAAACGCCACACATTTTTGATGATCTCTTTTGCTCCTCAAACAATCGACTATTTTAGCAAACCAAACATAGTGTAAACATAACTAAAACAACAAAAAGCATTGGACTTTAAGATATTTTATTCCATATTTAGTGATCAGAATTCATCTTGGTGGTCCATGGCTATCAAATGCCCCCTTAATTAAACATAATGCAGATTATGATTTGTGATGCCTGTCATAGGTTTCCCAGTTTGCATGCATCATCCGATTTTGTATTTAAAACCTATTTATATGGTTGCCAATCAATCAGATCTGTTGTAAACATTGTCAGAGTCAATGTCTTTGACATAATCAATCGATAAACTCACTTTAACCAAATGAACGACTGATGCACGAACAGTGGATGAGAGGAACCTCGGAAAGCGTTCTGATAATGAAACAATCAAATCTGCATTAAGATCTCCTGTGAAAATCACATCTGACTGGCATGTCAATATTAATGCAGAGAGCCACAAATCTTTGCTTCACAATTTAATTTACATCCACAACACACTGATGATGCGTTCTGGAAGCTCGTGGTTATGCAAGATCTCGGCTCTTCATTCCCAAACAATCCAACTCAACAAAGTGTAAACATCAGCTTTATTATTTATGCATCACCCAAGACTATTTTATTATGTCACAACATATTATGTCACAACTCTATACGAATGCCACATTAAAATATTGTATTGCATATTAAGTGGTCCATGGCTATCAGTAGCCCCTAATTAGGATGATTAGGGATGTACACTCATTTATGTCCCCTAGTTTTCACGCACCATCTGCTTTTGCCTTTACACTGACAGACAATACAATGCTTCATTGTGGCATCAATTAATATGGCCTTGCGCTTACCTTCAATAGAGATCACATGCTCGCGGATCTGGTTCTGGAGTGCCAGGTCATCGATGCGCTCAATCAGGTCGTATATTGCATAAATGTTCGGGTGGACGGACTCGAACCGATGGATCTCGCCTCTGATGGCTGCTGAGTTGGACAAAACGAACTGGGAGCCCGACGGGCCGGACTGCGCTGCAGGGCCCGATACGGTTCCCGAGCCAAACTGACCCGCCCCGGAGCTCCCGGACGATCCGGATCCGAACTGAGGAGGAATCGACTGAGGAACGGGCACCGGTGTGGGTACCGTTCCCGGGGTGGGCATAGCGGGCTGGGACTGCTGAGAGATCCCGGACACTGACACCGAAACCGGGACGCTCGATTGGTAATTCATCGTTGTGGATTTAGGAGCCGCTCACGGTAATAATAGAAATGCCGCGTTTGGAATGATTTGGAGAGCGCGCGACAAATCCGCACTGCACACTCTGATCTGATAAACAATGATAACAACTAACTGTTATATGTGACGCATCAATGGGTTTCCAACAAATCCGCGCGCTTTGCTCATAATACCAAAACTTCAATCAGCATCATTGTTCCCAGCGACGATCTCGCTCTTTTGCGCGTGCCCTGTCCGTTTTTGACAATGAAAGTCTTTACGATGGACACACCTTTGTTTTGGGCGATCTTCTGGACCGAATCTCTCTCTGTTTTGCTTCCCAGCCTGAAGCGAACACAATGAGGCCGGTTATCGCAATGCGCCCGAGTCCATTGACTGACTGAATGCGACGGTTCTACACTAAAGTCATAAACACGTTTGAATCCCCTTTTGGTCCAAGAAGTCCCTCCCCGGCCCCCACCTCCATCCACTAGATGTGGAAATTTCGATTCTTTTAGCGAATCGGTTCTGTGCGAACCAGTTCAAAGAGTCGAGTGACCGTTACTTATTAGTTGTTGCACAAACGTAGTTCCCATAACCCCCCTACGCGGTATTTTACATTAATTTGTACAGTAAAATTGTTTATACACGTCAAGATGCAGTCACATTAGCGATATTTCAGGAAAATGTCGATGTATGAAGCACTGCTCACACAGAAAATCACTTCAAACCAAGAAATGATTGATTCGTAGAGCAAAGGTGTGACTGACTGAACCGTTAATCAGTATAAACGGTGATGTTTAAAAATAGATTTCCATTTAAATGTATTTAAATTTGGAAATCATATTTATTTAAATTTAACAAATGAAAACAAGCATGTGGGGATAGATAAACAGTCAATTTAATAGGTTAGTTACTGTTTCTATCTCAGTCACAGCGTTTTCATTCTCAGAGCTTTCATTTCAAATGTTGTTTTGTTTATTGTTAACAATTGTTATTATTAGACTCACTTTAATTGTTAAATATATTATAACATAGTATAACTTGAACAAAGTCCCATACGTACAGTGATTTCCAGACGCTTCGCGAGTCGAATCATTTAACAGATCCGGTTCAGAAGAACGATTCGGACATCACTACCATCCACTGCGACGTCACACATCACGTAACTGCTTGAAATGGGGGAGTGATGATATTCGATTGGATGTTTGGGTGGTGTTGGTATAAAGCGACTGATGCTTCAGTAGCCTATTATGTAACCAGATATTTTGCTTGACAGTTTAATGCTTATAATTGTTCAGTCATTCACAGACACACACAACAAGTAGACTAGATTCAGTGAGTTTCTGATCGAGGGTTACAGCCTTAGCAATATCAAAAGACCATAATTTACAGTATAGGCATATAATATACATGACATCTCAGGCTTGACAAATTTATTGTTGGGTTTATCACAAATACATACTTGATCTGTCCACTCTATGCAATATCAAGGCATTCTCTATAGCATTTATGTCAAAATTCACCCTTACATTAAATTACTGTGATGGTACCATGGCATCAGATAATTACCATGGTACTGAATGATTATATTCATTTACCATGCTACATAATCCAGATAACATTGGTGTGGTAAAGCATGCATGTTTTTTTGTTAGGAAAATCCCAAGAATATATATTTTTTGAAACTGCATTTGTGATGTTTTGATATTAAAGCTTTCCATCGATGGTTAAATAACTGAGATGTTGCAGTTTAACCACCTAATGCTGTCAGTATTGATTATTTCATCTCTGGCTTTGGGGA
>NC_138735.1:27518921-27606421 GCF_965113295.1 Leuciscus leuciscus
TGGAGTGATGAGCTTTAGCCTGTTAGCCCGACAGCTTCAACCTCTAGCTGACAGAAACCTCAACATCTCAGCCAAAAACAACCTATTAATCTGCGTTAATGCAGAGAATGGACTGAAGACAGGTCAGGTAAGACTTTCTGATACTGATTCAGCTCCTTATATTGTAGATGTTGCAGTTTAAAAGCAAAAAAAACCCGGATCATTTGAGGCTGTTATGGTCACTTATACGGAATTGTGGCACTAAATATAACTAGATAATGTAAACAAAACCAAGTGTAGTTTGACGAATTAGGGTTTAGTCGAGGTTTATTGATATCACGTAATGTGATATTGATGAAGGTTTGGTGTTCTGGTGATGGTTTAAGAGATATTTAGACATACTGTCATCCTGCCCAAATAATGACCAGGGCCTTTGAAACAACAAAACAAAGATTTGTAGCTTTCAGGAGTCCCTCATTTGTTTGTTAAAAGAGTCTTATTAAGGAAACTTGTCTTGTTTTAGGTCATATTTTGACTTTGAAGATAAGGTTTCAACTGCCCGCCGAAGGGGAAAGCTGTCAATCAATATTGACACATAACAAGTTGTGACAAACAGACTAATATAAATCGTGATCCGCAATATATTTGACCAAAACAATATTTTATGCACTTTTCAGCTTGTTTACCCCCTCATTAAATGACATTAGTTATCCATGTGGTCCACGCCAACCATGTGCTATTCCTGGTAGACTCGCCTTATTATTCCCTGTATCCATAATAAGAGTTGTTATTACAATGCTTCCCTGTCAAAGTTTTACACCCGTTCATGGGGAATTAGGGCACAAAGGATCTTTTAGCTTGTGTTGATGGTGTTTACCCACAGGGAACAACATGACTCAGCCTGAATATTTGGGCCACATGGTCATGCTGATCTGTGTGCAGTTTTACATCTCAGTAACCACATTTCAGAGCACAAACAACCCCAGAGATTTAGGCAAGGCCCATGTAATAATCTGAAAAGTGTTATTTTTTTGTCTCAGCATAGAATGGCATCCCTGATCACAGTGATTAGCTGGTTATCTGGGGGTTTTCCAGCTTGTTATCTACTGAAACAGTCACGTTGGGCTAGATACAGTAGGCCTATGTCTTGTAGGTTACGTGTGCTTGTACAGATTAACTAGCACAACCATTTCATGAGCATCTGAACTTAAATAGTTGTATTTCGTAAATGCTTTGGGATACAGACGTAAGGTTAGTCTCCTAAAGAAGATTGTTTGAGTTTTAAAAAGTTTACTGAAAGCAGTGTTTTTTACTTTACACAAAATATGTATTTTTCAAAATAATTTGGTCTGTAAAATGGCTAGAAAATCAAAGCCACATGTCTAACCAAACTAAGTTTATTATCACAAAAATTGAGCCAGCTATAAGGTTTTAAAGTACAATTGACATTGTAACACAATGTCCGATTTAAAAAAGTTTTTTGTAGAATTAATTTTAAGTGTTTAAGCTTTCAAATGATACCTAATATATGATGATTAATAAATATGTGAAAGTGTGCCAAGTGTCCCGCTACCAGGACACTGACAGTTAACAGGCTATAGGACTTTTTGTGTGCGGTTGGTATAACCATTTAAACCTTTTATTAACTTTTTTTGTTTTTGTTTTAAAATTGTATGTATTTTTTGATGTATTATAATTTTAGGTTAATTAAAATGTTATAAAATAATCATCACTTGTAAGTTCTGATGAAACTTGATTTGAATCGTGTGCATTTTCTTTCTTTCTGATCAGACAGCCATAATTGACTAGATGAACAAATCAAGCTGGAGGCAGGCTCAGCGGAGAATTCAACATGAAGCTGTATGTGTTTCAAGTCAACAATGGAAGCACATTAACGTTTGACACTGAACTTGCTGTCCAAACGTAAGAGACTTTTATGGTTTTAAGAAAAAATGAATGTTTAAGCCCTCATTTGTTTTCACCTATATGTTTTATGTGAAGTCATGATGTAGTTATGTTACGTAGTTATGTAGATGTTTCATAGAACATATTATGTGACAAACTTATTCACAGTATTTGTTAACAAAACTTCAGTAAGATTATACATGTTAACATATTTAAAGGGTTAGTTCACCCAAAAATTACTCAACCTCATGTCGTTCCAAAGTCCAAACCCGTAAGACTTTCAAGATTTCTGTCCCTTTATTGACAGTCGCGGTGAAGGAATTTCCCTTACGGTAATTTTGAGTGGCTCAGTAGCGCGATATGCGGTATTATCGCAAATAAATATATTTATTTGTTGCTAAATAAGTGTTAAGATGTGGTCAGCTTGCACAAAAACGAGGGCATTTTCAATGTAACCGAAACTAAAACGCATTGAAAGGCTGTCACTCAGCGCGTTGTTACGGCAACGGACTGTCTTTGAATGAGTCATTAAACCGTTCAACGAACACGTTCAAAAACGCTGATTCATTAAAAGATAGATGTAATGAAACAAGATATTAATTATTTTTTAACTTTGAGCTCTACTTTTCAAGGCTCAGCTGACCAGCAATGCGTCGCATGGGTAACGCTGAAGCTGATGCTTCACTTAATAGACACCAATGGCATTGATTCAATGCGTGACTCGCTGATTTATTTTCCCGCGGCTTCCTCGCGCTGTGAAACGCTGACGCTGGTGCCATTCATGGTAAATACCCTTAAACGTTAAAAGGATGATACAACAAATATTTCCCTTTCCTTGGACACGGCAGCCTTTTCACGAATATATGACATCAGACAGACGCAGGTAATCGCACGTCTTTCTCATTCAATGTCTGTTTAGGCTTAAGTGCAAATCCACGAAGCCTCTGTACAAGTCACCATGATAAACAGTCTTGTTATCATCATTAACTTATTTAAAGCGAGCATAAACAGAAGCACAACCGATCCGGCTTGATGTGTAAGAACAAACCTCATTGGTTCTTGCAGAAGCTCAAACGTGCTGCGTAACGCAAGAAGGAAAAATGTTCTCGCATGTCCGTTTACCACAACTGGACCTGGTGTGTGAGTTGATGAGTGTTTATATGTGAATAAAAGCCTAAATTCAATCTGTTCATCATATAGAGAGATCACATCTCTTCAGAAAAGCCGCTCAATTAATATGGATTCGTTTTACAGTCTCTTTATTAACTTTTTGAAGCGTCAAAGTGGTAGTTGCGTAGCTGTCAATGGAGGGACAGAATTCTCTCAGATTTCATCAAAAATATCTTCATTTGTGTTTCCAAGATGAACGTAAACATAAAAAGTAATGTAAACATTTGCAGCTTTTATTGTAATAGTATATTCGTATTAGAATTCATAGAAATGAACGCTAACAAAGATGGCTGTTACCTATTGCATTATCTAATGTTAACACTTAGAGCCTTATGGTGAACCTATTACTGTTTATTTTTGTCTTAAAACATCTTAAAAATAGTTGAATGAGTTTGTCTGAATTTACATATGTTGATATATTTTGCATATGAGACAATGCATTATATTGAATAATATACTATGTAATATAATGGTATTATGTTGATACTTAGAAATGCAAAATACTTTGATTACATTATTCCAGTGTAATTACCTGTGTAATGCTATGATGGTTAAGGTGCAAATGTAAATGATTATTATTATTATTTTACATAAGTGTTATTAGTTCTTAAAAAGTACAAATTCCATCATCAGTATTACTCATGTCTCTATATTCTGTTTGTCTCTATAAAGTGAATCCTGATTTGGTTTACTGGATAACTAAAAGTATAATGTGTTGTGCTTCATGCTCTTTATAGTGTTTTGGACCTTAAACATGCCATTCAGGCCAAATATAAAATTGCAATCCAGCACCAGGTGCTGGTGGTCAATGGAGGGGAGTGTATGGTGGCAGAGAGGCGTGTGTGCAGCTACAGCGCCGGAACGGTGAGTAACAAGCCAAATCACACAAAAAACTGCATTTTTGCTCTTCAACATTTGTTTAGAGGGTAATATTAGTTATTATATATGAATAGTATAGTCAAATGATCAATTGTTGCTACAAATTACACTACTAAAATGTTTCAAGAACCAAAAATCACAAAGAAGCTCTATAAAAGTTGTGAATGTGATACTTGTGTTATTATTAATTCATTTTGGGGGCAGTTGTGGCCTAATGGTTAAAGAGTCGGACTTGTAATCGCAGGTTCGATTCTCAATACCGGCAGGAAATAACTTATGTGCCCTTGAGCAAGGCATCTAATCTCCAATCGCTCCCCGAGCGCCGTAGTGAATGGCTGCCCACTGCTCCAGGGGGATTGCCATACTTGGCCTTCACTTCACTTCACTTCACTTCACTTCACTTCACTTCACTTCACTTCACTTCACTTCACTTTCAGTATATTTAAATTGGCTGTGAAATATTGAGGTTCTTGAAGTAATGTGATGCCTTAATGCTGATTGATTTTTGTCTCTGGCTTCCTCAGGACACCAACCCGATCTTCTTGTTCAACAAAGAGATGATCCTGTGTGACCGAGCGCCAACCATCCCCAAAACAACCTTCTCCATAGAGAATGAGATGGAGCTGAAGGTGGAGGAGTCACTCATGATGCCTGCCGTCTTTCACACTGTCGCCTCCCGCACTCAACTGGCTCTGGTACAGGCCAACTTCTATTCTGACCTAATGACCAACCCCTGTCTTCCTATATTTGCTCGGTTTTACATATCAATGCTCATCCACACTATGTTATATCAGTGGTGTTTATTTAAGGTTTAAGCATGACTTATATTTGAGAAAATAAATGCAAATACAGTCAAAGCAACAATGCCTTTTTGTAAATGACAGAGGCTTGGATAGAAGCTTTTGTTCCATTTGTGTGCAAATGACTCTCATAATGCCTGATATTTTGCCCTTTTTTAGGAAATGTTTGAGGTTGCCAAGAAGCTTTGCTCTTTCTGTGAGCGTCTGGTCCATGATGAACACCTCCAGCACCAGGGATGGGCAGCCATCATGGCTAACCTGGACGACTGCACCCTGTCCTATCAAAAACTCCTCTTGAAATTCGACACTGCTTACTCAAATTACCAACAGGATTTTGAAGACATCAAAATAAAACTCACCAAGTATGTTCATCTTTGACTCCACCTTCTTATCTTATAAAAGTTTAAAATTAAAATCATTTCATGTTTTTTTAAAGAAATCTCTTATGCTTGTTTAGGCTGTATTTATTTGATCAAAAATACAATAAAAACAATAATATTGTAAAACATTATTACATTATTAAATAACTGTTTTCTATGTGTATTTTGTTTTTAAACGTAATTTATTCTTGTGATATCAAAGCTTTCAGCATCATTACTTAAGTCTTAAAAGTGCTCAGTTCTTATTATTATTAATCTTGAGAACAACTTAATATTTTTGTTCAAACCGTGATAAAAAAAATTCAGGATTTGCAACATAATAAATGTCTTGACTGTCACATTTGATCAATTTAATACGTCTTTACTGAATAATCTGACCCCAGTATTTTGAACCGTAGTGTATTTTGTGAAGAGAGATGTATAGATCACTAATTCTAATGTCATTTGTCAGGCTTGGCACTGCTGTCTCGGTCATGGCAAAGATTCCACTGCTAGAGTGTTTGACTCGGCACAGCTATAGAGAAAGCTTGGAGAAGTCCTGCTCCCCTCACCCAAGAACCACAGATGATGAGGATGATGAAGCAGGAGAAACATCCACCCAGTCCGCTGTCCTCCGTCCCGCTGACGGCCAGAAGAATCGAAAGACACCTTCGCCGGTCTCTGCTTCAGGAGAAACATCATCCCAGGCGTCCTCCTCTCCTCAGGACAGACTGAAGAGCAGCTGTAGTCTAAAAGCAGCTCTACAGGAAGAGGAAGAGTCTCCGGAGAGGGGAGCAATGCCCTGTTTCAATGTCACACTGTTGGATTGGATCAACGTTCAGGACAGACCCAATGATGTGGAGTCGGTTGTGAGGAAGTGTTTTGACTCGATCAACAGGGTGAGTAATAGACGAGTCATATTGGGAGCGAATGTTTTGGTCTGTAAACTAGTGCTACCGTGAAGTAACCGGCAACAACCATTATATTGTGTTGAGGTGGCCAGTCATTATGATACATATACCATGTGATGATAGAAAAGTGTAATTTTGCTATGCTATTTATATTTGCACAGCTATTAGCGGCCAGGAATGCTTGCACTACAAAGAAAAATGGAGACAATGCAAAAAATACATAGTCTGACATCAGTAAGATGACAAAAACCTTGTAATAGTGTGCAACAGTTGGTTCCAGAAGTAAAAACTCCATTCATTTTCTCCATAGGGAAATTTATATTTTACAATAACTTATAAACATTTAAAGACAGCCCTACTGTGAGCTACAAGGTTGTAGGCATGTGCCGGTATCACATTTTCATGCTGCGATTAATTGAGTGATCTTTTATCACGGTATACGGTATTATCACGGTATTTTAATTGCACATGAGAAACAGATGGATTTGGGGGGGATGTAAAAAATAAAATAAAACTTGCATCACAAGGTGTAATTGTGATTGTCAAAACATTTGGTAACTAAACTGAATTTTATAAAGTTTAGTGACAACATGTTACAATGATTACATGGTACAATGACTGGTAGGCTACTGTTTGTATTGCTTAACACAAATTTAACGATTTCAATTCAATACTTGGGATTTGATTTAAATCTTGATTCAATATTGACTTATTTTGGATAAATATTAGGAAGGCTACAGTAGATAGCCCACATGTTATTTTTTTCTCATGAAAAAAAATATCTCACATAATGCCATGTAACCATATAGAGCCCTATCAGCTGGTATTATTAAAGGTTACAAATAACTAATTAAATCAAATATAATGCAGTTTTCATTATAATAACAATTATGTAATGACACAAGTAAAAATATAATAAATATGTAAAAAAGTGCAGTGCACATATTCAGCAAAATACTCCTCTTTATCTATATGTTTTAGTCATCTAACATGCTGCTGGTCATTAAATAGTTTAAATGTAACGTTCTGTGACACAATTGTTCTCCTGTTTCATATCAAAAGTAACCTGCTCTGTCTTGTTTGACGGTCTTCGTGTCCTCTTTGCTCCGCGATTTTTCTCTGCGTGAGAAAACGGATGTGTGGCGTGAGCGTGTGAAGAGTCTCGCGCTGAATGCGTCGAGTTGGCAGCTCTGCTTTTAGAAGCGGGATGGATCCGGATAGATCGGCGGCGGCCATAGACTGTAGGCGGCGGCGTTCCTCCTTCCACCATGCTGCTTCTCCATGTGAGGACTGTTTACATTAGACTAGAAGTGCGCACCGGCCGCATGCTTATACACGTGGCGATTGTTTACATCAGAGTGCGCACGTGTTTCGCGCAGTTTGTTTAAGCGGTTGATGGAAAATAAGCTATAATGCGCGTTCTAAAAATCTAAATTCGGATCTATTATTTTTCACGGTATTTTGAAGTGCCCGCGATAACAATATCGTGCATATTCATTACCGCGATTTATCGCATTACCGAATACCGGCACATGTCTACAAGGTTGTTATTCAATAGTATTTGCTTCTGTTGAAGCCGTTAGGCCACATTATTTCAACTTAAATTATGCATAATCGAGTTTAAAAGTGGAATTCGTGGTGAAACCCATCACTCCTACATCACATACAAAAGTTTGGGGTCAGTAGGATTTATATTAAAGGAATTAGTACTTTAATTCAGCAAGGATGCATCAAATTTATCAAAACAATAAAGAAATGCATATTGCTACAAATAAATGCTGTTCTTTTGAACTTTCTGTTAAAAGAATCCTGGAAAAAATGTATCATGGTTTCCATAAAGAATATTAGGCAGCACAACTGTTTTCAACATTGATAATAAGAACTGTTAATTAAGCAGCAAATGAACATATTAGACTGATTTCTGAAGGATCATGTGACACTGAAGACTGGAGTAATGATGCTGAAAATTCAGCTTTGATCACAGGAATAAATTACATTTTAAAATATATTAACATAGAAAACAGTTATTTTAAATTGTAATGATATTTCATAATGTTACTGTTTTTATAAACGCAGCCTTGGTGAGACTTTCAAAAGCATTACAAATCTTACCAAACCAAACTTTTAAACAGTAAAGTACATCATCATCATCACCACATTTCACAGGATTGTAACCATGAACTATTTTACTGTCCATGATCACTCATTTTCATTTGTTTAATTCATTCTTTATGCTTCCAGCTTGATCCACGAATTATCCAACCCTTTCTAACTGAATGCCGTGAGACGATTACCAAATTGGATAATCAGAACATGAAGGCCATCAAAGGTCTTGAGGACAGATTGTATGCGCTTGACCAGATGATAGCAAGCTGTAAAAAGTTGGTTAATGAACAGAAGGAACTTGCTCAGGTAAGCAAATCTCATTTATTTAGTCTATAAAAGCAACCTAACGGCTACATATTCTACACATAAGTGCACTTTATTTTTTCCCTGAAGTCCACTTTGTTTTTTATGACCATTTTCCACCCTCTCTTTTATGCTACTGTAACTTTAAGACGTATATGATTAGTTACTAGTTACAACACTTAATCTTTTGCTGGTTGTGGGTTTACTGCCAGGTCTAATGTAGTTGGTGCTGCCCCATCCTTCAATAACAGCCTTGTTATAAAGCTGTATTATATTGTTACAGATCAACAAAACAAACTTTAGCCACATGTTTGAATCTATTACAAAGCTGTGCAAAACACTTGAAAATGGCAGTGTGGATGTTTTTCAGGAAACTTGTCTTCCTCATGTCTTCTCCTTTGCCTTCCACTAGGGATTTCTTGCCAATCAGAAGAGGGCTGAAAACCTGAAGGACACCTCGGTGCTGCCTGACCTGTGTCTGAGTCACGCCAACCAGCTGATGATCATGCTGACCAATCACAGGAAGCTACTTGACATTAAGCAGAAGTGTACCACTGCCAAACAGGAGCTCGCCAACAACCTTCAAGTTCGTCTCAAGTAAGAGCAGCATTTTTCTTCTTTGTGAGAAACAGTTTGTTTTCAATTTGGCCAGAACACTAAATAGTTTGGGCTTTGATTTGGGCAATTTTCAATCTATAGAGCTATGATACTTTTATGACATAAATTGTAAGCATTTCCTAGCTGCACTGTGTTGTCTCCTCCATCAGATGGTGCTGCTACGTGATGCTTCACGCTGATCAGGATGGAGAGAAGCTGCAGGCTCTCCTGAGACTGCTGACAGAGCTGCTGGAGCGCGTACGGGTGGTGGAAGCGCTCAGCACTGTGCCACAGATGTACTGTCTCGCCGTAGCGGAGGTGGTCAGACGCAAAATGTTCATAGGACACTACAGACAAGTAAGAGTCAGCTACTAATTCATGATATTTATAAGAAACAGTGGTTAAGTGCATGCTTTGTTATAGAGATGGGTTTATAAAAGTGATTTAACAAAGTTGACCAGATACTGAGTGGATAATATGAGCTAATATAATTATAAAAATTAATTAATAATATTTTATTATTAGTTTTAAAAGATTTCTGCACATTTGATTGTCATTTCTCACAAAAGGGCTAGCTGTGTTAATGTTTTATTTATTATTTCTTCTAGTGGGCCAATGCTCTTGTCAGAGATGGGAAAAACCTCTATGAGGCAGAAAAAGTAAAAAGGGAAACCTTTGGGAAGCTCTTCAGTAAGTTAATTTTAGGTATTTAACATGGCTTCTTTTAGTTTGAGAACAAACACTGACATCTGAGTCCAAATTAATTGTCAGATTGTTTGAGGAGATTGCTTTGAAAACACTGTTTTTGTTTCTTTTAGGGAAATCGTTCCTCAGAAATCGGTTGTTTCGAGGACTGGACTCATGGCCACCCTCTTCGTTTTGCGTGAGTCTTTGAACGTGTTTTTATTTTTCCGGATCCCTTCATGGTCTTTTAGCATTAATGAGTGTTTTCTTCGTTTTTGTGTTTAGACTCGAAGGCCTCGAAAGTTTGATTTTGAGCTTCCAGATATTTCCCTGAATGACCTGCAGTATCTCAAATCCTGTTGTCCTTCCGAAGTTCAGCCTTACCTCAGGTAAACAACTCTTATTCGGTTTCAGGTACAATACTGATGTCTCTGTTGTAACTTCACAACCATATTTGTTTATATGCCAGATATGCTTTTCTTTCCTGTGTTCTTGCAGCCATTGACCTTTCAATCATGGCTAAAAACTCTTAAATGATGATGGTCTGTGTTAGTTGTTCTTTGTCTGATGCCTGTTTTCTTCATCAGGGTCCCCACGTTGTGTGACTTTGAGCCTCTTAACCATCATGTTGAGGTTCTCCATCAGCTGGTTCAGGCTGCGCAGAGTGTGGACGAGATGTCACAAACTATCACAGACCTACTAAATGAACAAAAGGTGCTTTGTTTTCACAATCATTTCATTTTTATTGCTGAAGTGTTTGAAATATTGGATGTTGTCGTGGAAATACAAATTTGCCATACTTTTTTTTTTAAATGCATTTTTATTCATCTTACTGTGATTCATCCATGCATATGTTTATTTCTTTTTTTTGAGCTCGTAATTTTGAATCAGAATGTCATAACTCAACCTGAAATGACAGACTTCTTTGTGGTGATTCTGCCTAAACCCTTCCCTTTCTTACAATCAACTGCAAACTTGCATTCAGATCTGCTTCAATTCAATCAACAAGCAGTGGACATTCCCCTTCTTCCCTGTATTTTTTTTAGTCTTGATATTGTTTAACTTGTATGTATGTCACAGTACGGAAGAAGATATCTGTTGCTACTTGCGTTACATTGCAACTTAAAAAAATATATATAGTCTAATTTGACTTTTATAGCAATGTGAATTTTCATATGATCTTACCTTGTTGCTTTGGCCTTGTAGATTTCCTGTAGCCAGAGTGCTCAAAGATCCACTTTATTAACACCCAGATCTGAAAGCACAACTGCTGTCACCTCTACCTCCACCAAATCTTTGTCCACTCTCATTTTAAAAGCACCGGACTGCCAACCTATGGTGCTTCCTGGTCCCCTGGAGGACCTTTCACCCGACAGCATAGATGCCCAGACCTTTGACTTTGAAACCATTGGGCACCCCAATATGGATCCTGTATTACAGCAAGGCTCTTTGGATTTGGACTCATTGGCAGAAAGTCCAGAGTCAGACTTCATGTCTGCTGTTAATGAATTTGTAATTGAGGAGAACTTGATGTCACCTAATCCCATCAGTGATCCTACAAGCCCAGAGATGATGGTGGAGTCTCTTTACTCCTCTGTTATTAATGCAATCGATAGCAAGCGTATCCAGGACACTACTACCCTTGAGAAGGAAAACTCAAAGATCACAGCTCTTAAGCTATCAGCTGACAGGTACCGTTCCGCTGCAGAAGAATCCAAGAACAATTTGAGGAAAGTTAAAGAAGACCTTTACCACTTTCGAGGTCTTGTTCTGAAGGAGCAACGAGACTTTGGATTCACCCTGAAAACTATGACCATTGAGGTCCGAAACGCACTCAACAGTGTCAAATACTGTCACGAGGAGAAACTAAGAGAAACGCAACAATCCAATCTTCAGAGTTTGAAGGATGATCATGAAAAGCAGATACTTGCTCTCACGGAAGAGCTAGAAGGCAATCGGAAGATTGTCCAAGATGTCCAGAGAGCAATGCTGGAATTGGAGGGGCTTGTGGAGCGTAAGGAGAAGGAAATATCACAGCTGGAGAGTGAGAGGGAGCGTTCTATGCAAGAACTGCAAGATCTTAACAAGCAAACTGTGCAGGACCTTGAGGAGAAGATCTTGAAGCAAAGTGAAGAACTGAAAGCTACACTGCTGTCCAAGGACGGACTTGCTAGGCAATTGGATAACCTGCACTTTGAGATCGAGCATGGCCAACAGAAAATCAGACTGGAGATGGAGAATGCAGAGAAGGTGCACCTTCAAGAACTGGAGACACGGTTGAACCAACAACATGAAGCAGTGCTGCAATCTTTCAGACTGGAAAAAGAAACTGCGCTTGAAAAACTTGTCCAGGAGAACCTGGTGAAACTAAGAGATCTGATGGATTCCCATTCTGCCGAACTCAAGGAGCGCGAGGGACGCTCAAAAGACTTGGAGGCTCGTATTACAGAACTTGCAGATGCCCGCTGCAAACTGGAAGTCGAGATGGCTCTTAAAGAGGCCGAAATGGAGGACATGAGACTCCAATACGAGGAGGCCAAAAGCACCCAAGAAGAGGTTTTGAAATCGGAGCTTACTACCCAAACAACCACCTTGCAGATGCAGGTCGACAAGTTAAACCAGCAGCTCCAGCAGAAGAACGAAGACTACGAGGTGGGCCTGGCTGAGCTCCGAGCGCTCATGAGGTTGGAGAAGGACCACTGCATCTCTGAACTCGTTGATCGGCACGAAGAGGAGAGCACCCTGCTCCGCCACGAGTTTTCAGCGCTCAAGCAGAAGTCGCAGGATGCGGAGAAAGACTGCGAGGAACGAGTCCAGAAGATCCAGCACGATCATCAGGACCAGCTTGCTGCCTTACAGAGGGAAAAGCAGGATGAGCAGAGGGCTTTCCAAGAGAAAGAGCAAGACCTACAGACTGTTATTGGAGACCTGCAGGCGGAAAACTCACTATTGTCAGGAAGACTGGAGCAGGAGAGGGTGGAGGCCCTGCAGAGGGCAGAGAAGGAGAAAGAGGAGGCAGTCAAAGCTGCAATACAAGAGGCCTTAAGAGACTTTCAACTCCAAAAAGAGGAGACTGAGACGAGACTGTTAGGAGCAATTGATCTACTTGAAAATCAGCTAAAAGACAGACAATCCACTGACATGTAAGTAAAATCAAAAGCTTCCATCTTGTTCCACAAGTATTCGAAACAGACAGTCTCTGACAAAATCATTCTAAGATTCAATTTTAAAGCACAGTTTACTAGAAGGATAGATGTCAAATTATAAGTGGCGCTTAATCACTAGTTATTATTGCTCATACTTAGGCTTAGGGATTTCAGCAAACCTTTGATCTTAATGGAATAGAAAACTCATTCCAAACTTGTTTGTTTTTCTTTCTTTTAGGGGAACACAAAAGGAGATACCTCTTTCTTTAGTCTTTTTTTGTCCATACAACAAAGTCAATGGGGTCCAATGCTTCGGACTCCACAGACTTTCATTATATGGACAAAAATAAAATCTTCTTTTATGTTCCCCATAAGAAAGAAAGTCATACAGGTTTGTAACAACATGAGGTTAAGTAAATTATGTATGTAAATTAACAATTTTCATTCAGTAATATTACGCTTATGTGTGCAACCTGTCCTGTCCATTTTGTGCATCAGTCAAACCTCAAATTGTGTTACATTTCCCAAGCGAAAAGACTTTTGGCTGATGGATGATAAAATGGGCAATTATTTTAGCTTTACTTAATTATTAGCCTTACTTTGAAGGAGTGATCTGCGAAATACACTACCGTTAAAAAGTTTGCGGTTGGTAACATTTTGATAAAAAATGCAGTAAAAATGTTAATATTGTGAATTAATATTACAATTTAAAATAGGCGTTTTCTATATGAATATGTTTTAAAATGTAATTTATTCCTGTGATGGCAAAGCAGAATTTTCAGCATCATTACTCCAGTCTTCAGTGTCACATGATCCGACAGAAATCATTATAATATGCTGATTGCTGCTCAAGAAACTTTTATTATTATTATCAATGTTGAAAACCGTTGTGCTGCTTCATATTTTTATGGAAACGGTGATACTTTTGTTCAGGATTCTTTGAAATGAAAAACAAAAACAAATAACAGTATTTATTTGAAACGTAAATCTTTTGAAACATCATAAATGTCTTTACTGTCACTTTTGAGCTACTTAATGCATCCTTTCTGAATAAAATGATCAAATCTTATTGGGCTCAAACTTTTGAACGGTAGTGTATCTAGGCCCCCAAAATTTTGGATTGGCTCTTTTTACTTGGGAAACCACCCAGAACATCTTAGCAGTTTTGCAAAAGCAAATATTCCTCACGTTTTGTTTAAAAAATATATGAAATTGTGTTTTTAACATGGTTTTGGTTGTTCTCTTGGTTCTTTTGACAACAATGTCACTTTCTTGTTGATTTGGTCATGAAGAACTCAATAAATCTTGCACATTTGTATGAGGAAAGCATCTGCTGAGGACAAATAAAATGACACTGAAACAATGCTGGTCTAGTCCATTCAAATTAAAGCTTCTACTTCTAACTTTACTGTTAATTAAACACACTGGAAACATGCATTCACTTTCTCTTTCTGATTTCATTCACCCTTGTGAATAATTAGCACATCAAAAAGAATGAACAAAAACTGTGACCATTTCATTAAAACATTTCTTAAGTAGAAATTAGCGAGAAATATGATAACCCTGTTACATGTGCCAGTAAAGTAGGGATTAATTAAAAACAGAAAACAGATTTGTGTCCAAGTCTTATACCAATCCCAGTAAATTGGAGGTTTTTGATTATTTATTTATTTATTTATTCTGGTGACCAACAAGAAACACTTTAGAAAAAGTGGGTATGGCACTCTATAATATAATTGTCCAGGCTAGTAATGAAAGGTTGTAGGTTCAAACCTGGCAAGAAACAACCTTCAGAGCTCTAGAAAGACACCAAATTGATGCCAGATTTACTGGGGAAAAAATGTAACAACTTGCTCAGCTTTTGAATTTGCATTGTGTATTTTTATTTAGAAGGAAGCATCAGCTAATTGACTTCTTAGTGGTAATGAATGCAAAGCCAGGTTGATTCTCACAGCTGATTCTGTGTTTCAGAGTGGCAGCTTCTGTTGAGCGGTCAGAGGCTGGTGTGGAGGCCGGCGCTACGTTGTCACTAGACAGTGGCCAGTGGACCGAGGAGAGGGCATCGCTCTTGGCCCAACTAGAGATCCTGGAACGCGTAAAGAATGAGGAGATGCAGAACCTGAAGACCTCACTCATTGCTGAACAGCAGGTTAGCAATAAGAAGATTTGAGCTACAGGAATTATGCTATTAGCTCCATTTGAAGTTGTGGGTCGGTGTAAATCGGCAGGACAAGTAAAAAAAAAAAAAAAAAAAAACTATTGTTGATCCCTGTAACTTTTTTGACCTAATAATGATTTGTTACTTAATATAGTATCAATGTGCCCTGAAAATAGCTTGTTTCAATATGTTGTTCACTCCTAGACGAACTTCAATACAGTTCTGACTCGGGAGAAACTCAAGAAAGAACAAATCATCAATGATCTCACAGAGAAGCTCAAAAACGTGTTGCAGCAACAAGAGAAAGATAAAGGTATAAAAACATTTTGTTTTAATCATATCACTTGGAAGAATTTCCACTTGTTTTGTTTTTTTCAAAGATCTGTTACCAAACTGCACAGAAATGATCAATTAGACCAGTAAATGTTCTCATGATCGTTGCCCTCTGTGTTTTGTTGTTTCCCTGAAGGCCTGATTGAAACACTCTCCGAGGACCGCGCCACCATCCTTCAAGAGAAGAAACATATGGAGGAGGAACTCAACCGTCTGCGAAGCACCGTCCTCGTCTCTTCATCCTTCTTTCCGCCCAATCCCATCCCTGCCATCACGGAGGCTCACGGTGCCTGTGGCCCCGCCCACACAGAAGTTCTGTCGCCGTCCACCCCTGACCCAGAGAGACTGCCGCTCATGGCTGCTTTCAAGGATGAGGAGAGGGTGGAGTCGGCCGTGGAGGCCAGCATGATGACAGTGCAGTAAGCATCTGTGCTGACGTGCACATGTAACATATTCATACTAGAGCTAAAATTATAAACCCTGAAGCCTGAAAAACTCAACTACCACACTTAACTTCAACAAACTGGCTACAACAGCACACAGAGTGTATGTCATTAAAATGATCTAGAAGTTGGTTTGAAATGATTCATTTTATACTTGCAGTACAACGGACTGGTTTTGTTTTTTGTCCTAGCTTCTCACTCAGTAGCATTCATCACTGCAAAACACAAACCACACCATTGTTCAGCAAATAATAAAATGCTAAAAATACTGCACAACATTATAAGCTGAATAAGCTTCAACAATACATGTGATTTTGCATTCTCTTGTAGCAACAAAGTCAAAGTTTTGCTTGGATGCATTTTGCCAGAGTTTAAAAGTTTTGGAATAATTACAAAGAAAGATAAAGTTTTTTTTTTTTTTTTTTTATTTCCAAAAATACACACACTTACATGTAAAAAACAAACAAACAAACATTTCCTCAGTTCATTTGTTCTGAAATTTCTATAAAATATGGTATAAGTGAAAGGTATAGCGGAGGATCTTTCCAAATTTTAGATAAGACCCGCCCTCTCCACTTTTTGAAAAGTTTGATTGATTCACCAGAATGATTGACAATTAGGAGGACCAATAGTATAGGTTACCCACCAGGAAGTAAAACATCCTCCGCTATACCTTGAAGTAAAACTTTATTGTGCTAGATGCTAGTTTTGAACAGAATTAGTGTTTTTTTTAATGCTTTTAAAGTCTACCGATTTGTAATAGATATAATAGAATGTGTGTGTATGTATATATAAATATTTATATATATATTTAAATGTGTATATGTCAACAGAATGGAGTTTGTCAGATAATCAGGCTATATATATTACTAACCACACAATTGTTATAAATCATTCACTTTTACTTGAGATTTAAAAGCATGCAAGGAGGATATATTGTAGGAGTTTTGTAGATCTTCTGTCTTTTAAAGGAGCTGAATGAATGTATTTGAGACAGGAAAGCAGAGTAGATCAGATAGAAGAGGAGAGATGTGAGTCGAGCGATTGCTGTAGGTGAGGAATCTTCAGCAGTTTCCTTTTATGAACAAGAAATTATGTTTTCGGTCTGACCACAGTCATGAAGTGTCCTGCTCTGTCATTTTATTGGCTTTGAGAAAATGTTTAAGTTTTGACGAGTTAGTGAACTGTGAAGTTTGGGGGAATTGACTTTGTGTATTTTGTTTCAGTGACAACTCCTTGCTATCTGAAGAGAAACAGCGCATACTGATGTTGGAAAGGGTAATTTATTTTCACATGTACATATTTTATTGACAGGCTTTAAAAATTGCATTTATTAAATATATTATTATATGCATCTATTTATTATTGTTTCAGACCTTACATATGAAGGAGGAAGAGAACAAGAGACTTAGTCAAAGATTGGTAAATATATATTTTTTTATTTGTGTGTGTGTGTTCACATTTTTGTGCTTGCTTTGGCTCTTATATTTCATCTAAATGTGTTAATTGTATGAGAATATCATTTAACATCTTTTAAATTGATCATTTGATTTGGGCCCTTTGTGCTTGATCTCAGTTTATAATTGACCACTTGAACAGTCAATTAAAAGCAGTAATTAGTGATGTTAAATAGAACAATACACACTCAATTAATGCAGGTCCGCGACTGATACAGGAACGGTTATATTATTTTGAATAATAAAAAAATATATATATATATAAATACATTTCTTTCTTTATATTAGATATTTTTATATCCATCTATAAGCAAAATACTGTAGATATTCTGGTATTACTTTATAGTATTACTTAGATATTTCTTTATAGTTAATTTACACTACGTTGCTGTTGTTACGATAGTAGCAACTCGCACATTATCAGCAGTTAATTAAAACATGAGACTCTTTGAGATAATTTAATAACATTTCCCCTGGGACTATTTCTCCAAATAGGTTTAATCTCTTTAGGAAAATTACTATCGCCGTCTCATTGGCCCGTGAGAGACATCTTATGAGACACGTAACCCACACTTTAGTGTCCTGAGTCCTGACAGCTCGGGGCAGATTCACAAGATGAATAACAACTCTGAAATGTGCCTGTGTAATTGAGCTGGGACTGAATTTCAGCTCATTTACAAACACGCTCGGAATTAAACAAATACTGACATGTTTAAATCCCTCATTTCTTTTTTTATTATGTATCTATGTTGCACTAATTTTAGTCTTTTTCTGTTGTGTTATAAGTATTAACTACCAATGCATGCTATTTAATGGACTGTTCTACTCCTTACCACTAGATGGCACACATACATTTGTTTTAGGCACAAACTCTCCTATAATCACTGGAAGCATTTATGAGATTCAACATTACATTGAACCAAAATAGATTGTTTTGTAATATAATGCATGCAGATTTATTTTGTGATTGCAGTGTGTATGTATGTAAGCAACATGACAAACATTTAGTGTAAATATCATCAGAATCTTCTAACAATTTTGTTTTACAGATGTCACAGAGTATGTCGTCCGTGTCGTCACGGCACTCGGAGAAAATCGCCATTCGAGAGTAAGCATTTTTGGATATTAGCATTAATGATCTGATCTGCTATTTTACCCAGTCCACCTCATTTGAAAACCCCTCCTTTTGTAGTTTTCAGGTGGGCGACTTGGTTCTCATAATCCTGGACGAGAGGCACGATAATTACGTTCTCTTCACTGTTGGTCCCACCCTTTATTTCCTGCACTCAGAGTCCCTCACTGCACTGGACCTCAAACCAGGTCAGTCACACACACACACACACGACAGGAATACTTAATTAAGGAACAGGTTTATTAAATATATTCGATTTTACATATTTGAAACAATTTTGCTCCATCAAGATAGTTTTGCATTTACCATATTCTTTCATCGCTGTTCCACAAGTATGTTAACTTATTTATTATAATTGATTAATTATTTACATTTATGTATCATTGCATTTGTAGATTGAAATGTTTTGTTAAATGTTCCAGTTTGACATGAATGATGACATAAAAAGAGGAAGTGTTTTATTCCTGATAAAGTGTATTGTTTTAGTATTTTACATAAAGCACCTTTTTATATCGTATATCAGTAATCATTTTTATTTATTTTTTTATTTTAGCGACAGGAGCAACAAGACGGCCGTGGGTTTTAGGAAAAGTCATGGAGAAGGAATATTGCCAAGCTAAAAAGGTAACCAGTATTATTTTATTATTTATGCAACTGCTCTAAATGGAGTGTTTTTGTACAATTTAATTTAATTTAATTGAACTTATTTTTTACTTTACAAATAATTATGACTAATTTTGGTAATATTGCACTCATAATATAACTTCCTTAATGACAAAATTTTTGCCCATTTTTCCTGTTTTTGGTTAATATTGGTTATATTTGAGACGTAAATATTAAAACAATTAAAACATTTGCAGATGCTTAAAACAGTGCATGCTGATTTAATTTTGTTTTGCATTTTAAAGTTAATTGTGTTTTCAAAATCAGTGTCTTAATATTACTGCAGGCACTTATATAAAATTATCTAATTATTGATTGATTGATTTTTTATTTTTTTTCATTTTTTTTAATACATTCTTTGAACGTGTCTCTTTTGTTATTGTCTGTCTCCAGGCCCAAAACCGGTTCAAAGTTCCTCTCGGCACCAAATTCTACAGAGTAAAGGCCGTGCCATGGAACAAGAAAGTGTAATCGTGTAAAAAAAAATGTATCATATTGTAATAAGCGCAGTATGTTTTTATTGCTTTTTTTAAGCAAACTCGCTCATCCTTGATTTTTTTGTTTTGTCACATCAGAAGACAAAACCATTTCACCCCCTTTTATTTTTTGCCTCTGTTGCAATTGCAAATCGTTTTATCTAATTTTTTATATGCAGAGGATTTGTAAATGTGGACCAAATGATTCTAAGTTTATCGGGGCATTGCCCTCACGTGCGATGATGGCTCCAAAGCCATCACAACAAGCCTGTAAAATGAACAAAATGTATTTGGATGTTACATATTAGTTCATCATTAATATTATGGTCGGGGGTGGGAGGGGGGGGGGAGCACTATCACAGTCAGCTTACTTGCTTCAGAAGGTTATGAAAATATAAATTTATTGTAAATGTTACCAGAGGAATGGTCATGGCATGCATATAGATAATATTTTCTTTAATTTACTTCTGGATATGCGTTGTAGTCGGAGGTACCAGTACAAATCTGCTGATTGTTACTCGCAGCACAGTATGACCCGCCTGTTTATTATTATGACGTACATTTGGACTACCTGGCGCAGAGGCCTCGCAATCCATCAGATGCACTTTCGGAAAAAAAAGACGATGTTTTCGTAGACTCAAAAGGGAGGCGTTTGTGCTGTTGAAAACAAGCGTCTAAAGAAAAGCAGCACATATCTTCCCTCTGTTGTAGGATGTTGAAAAATAGAAAGTAATATTTCATGTTTGTGAATGTGTGTCTTTATTGAATTTAACGACAACATTGTATATTATTCATCAGATCACACCAGTAACAAAAAAAAAAAAAAACACACAAAAAAAATGACTGTATTGTAAAAGAATTTAGAATTTTCAAAACAATAAAGGTTTGATCCCAAACTCCTCGCAGTAGATTGCATTTCCCACAGCGTCCGGTTTGGGACACGTTCTTCGAGAAGTGCAAGTGAAATCAAACAACTTTATTTTGCCATAGAAAAAGTAGTTTTCTTTTTATTGTTTTCATTTATTTAAATTTTTTTTTATTTGCCATACCGTTGGGGAAGAGATGCATGTATCCAAAGTACATTTAAAGGCTTTTTTTGTTGATCTATTGAATCAAAGTACAATAAAGCTTTGGACTTGATGCTTGAAGATGTTTCCCGTCAACATCCGTTCTCCGGTTGTTGTGCATAATGATAAAGTTGTGTATGAGTGGAAAATACACTCTGAAAGGTTTTTTTTTCTTGTTCAAAGATTATAGACCCAAAAATATGCCCCCAATTCTTTTTCTCCTCCTTTTGCAAATGCGCGTACCGCTATGATTGTAAGTACTTGTTTACATAAGTTTTGCAATCATCGCCTATTGATGCTCTTGAGTCACTGGCAACACTTCCAACCGAGCAAAACGGAAGATTTTAAAAGAATTATGCCTCTATTGTGTCAACTAAACTAATGAATAGCAAACAAGCCCATACATGTCAGGAATTAATGGGATCCATTTTATTGCTATTGTCTATCACTTATGTAACGTGTTCCGTCTAAAATTAAACCTGGGAGTGAAGGCAGTGCCGAGGTACGTCGTTTGAGGGAATTATTCCCAACTTAGACGTTTCTCTCTTTCAGCTCGGTCCTTGTCTAATGTTGGCTTTTGTGGGGGCATTAGCTACTGTCGTGTGCTACCGTTGGCACGCTCTCGCACGCAACAGACTTCAAAAGGGCTCCGATAAGGGCCCGGGAACGGTACTACCCTCTTGGAGGAGCACGGCGCACCAACATCACTTTCCCAGTTCACAGCGGGGAGCATAGCAGCTCTCCGCCGAGCCTTCGGTACCATGTGGGCCTAGGGGTGTTTCGGCAATGTTTTGCTTTATTTTCTCCGTTTAGCATAAGTCGGCTGTCACATTTGGATGGCGTTTTCATAAATTGATGGTGTGATTCGTAGTATCTCGGGACAGGCCTGAATGACTAAACGCGAGATGCTGAGGTTGCTGGTGAAGGAGAACCATGTGGAATGGACAGCCTCTCAGTGTAAATGTTTACAGCCCCCTACTGTGGAGCCGGGACATGCTAGGCACGACTAGAGCTCGGCGCTGGTGTGACATCCTTCCAAACGGTGTTTGCTTCACCAAAAAGCCAATAATATACTGAATTAACAGTCTGATGACAATGTGGGTGGCCTCAAATCTCTCTCCCTTTTTTTTTTTTTTTTGTGCCCCGTTGACATTTTTATTTGTACGGATTGTGGGAAGAGGTAGTACTAATTAAGTAAAATACTAATATGATAGGAAGTATTTCTGTTAAATTGTACAGTAGTCTTTCTGAAATATGCTTTGGCTCAGGCAACTCGGGTTTATTAATTATAACATGATTATTTGCATAGAAAAGAAATCAAGAGTGAGTCATCTCTCTGTTAGTTTGCATTGGGACATCATTTATTTTGATATTTTCAAACCACGTTTTGAAATGCCGATATTATCAAACTGATTTCTTTAATATTATCAAACAGTATGCAATGTTTCAAAGTGAGAAATTTTTTGCTTTGTTAGTAGCTATTACAAATGACATATAATCCATTGCTGTAAAAAGTGATCAGTTGACAACTTAAAAAAAAAAAAAAAAAAAAAGTGAGGATGCCTTAAAATGATTAAGCAAATAAACAATGCGTAATTGAAAAAATTAAGTTATGTGAACTTGACAATTCCACACAACTTATTTTTTTCCAATTATGCATGAAGTTTATTTGCTTAATTTTAAGGTAATGGGTTTCCTCACTTTTTTTACGTTGTCAGCTGATCACTTCTGATTTTGGTGCTATTGCTTTCCCTCGAATTATATCACGTGTAATGACTGAAGGTTTTTACAAAAGTCGGACAGGATGGAAGGAATTAAGGACACTGGAAAAAACTATACATTTTTTATTAATGAAATCAGTGTTTTCAAAAAGTTTTGCTTGATTAGAGAAGTAAAAATGGAATATGTATTAATAAAATTGCCAGTTTATCATTTTAGAAATACAGCACCCAGGGCAAAAATGACAACATCCCATCAAACCAAAGGTAATTGTTAGAGTAAGTTATTTGAAATTCACCCCTCTGCACACTATTGTGATATTGTAATAGAACATAATTGGATTTTTAACATTGTCAGTTTAATTATTATAATTCTGAAAATAATAGGAAATATTTTGCATAATAGGAAAGATCCAGAAACGAGAAGAACTCAAACATGGGACGCCCATGTGAACACCACAGCTGTCGGAGCGCATGCATGAACCTCTATGCCAAGGCAAGTACATTGGTTAGACCGATCCAGTGACATTTATGATTTATTAAGACTCGATGTGATGCATTATCATCTCAACCGTAACTCTGCAACTACAGAAACACAGCAACTGAGAAAAACACCTTTTGATTGAATTTTGATTGATCTGATATCAACGTCATACTGTTTTCTCTAAATCTGAACATAGTTGAGTCAGACCCATTTGTCACAGGACAGATCATAGTTTATGCAACATAAATAATACAGTCATAAATGTAAATTTGCTGTGTTTTGACATTAAATGTATGGCGGTGAATTCAATGCACATATTTTTGCCATTATGTAACACCTTGCTGTTGGACAGCAATACTTAAGGAGAAATGTGCAATTGCGCGATGCATCTTTATAATTGTTTTGACAAAAGATATAACATAAATAAATAAAAATACAGATTTTACCCATAATGAAATTATTGGATGTGTAAAATATCTCTAAATAACAGGTCGTTGTAGGGAAACCATAAATAAAAGTTTGTAATAACAGTGTGTTAAATACATTAAATGGGGTCTGATTTGATTGACTTAAGGTTATATTTAACGTGTGCATATATTAGTAATGAACTTAATATAAAAAATATTAGCATCATTCAATAAATGTCAATTGGCAACTCTGCTGTCAAAGTCGAGGAGATGTTTGACTTCTGCAATCTTGTCCTGTTTAAAGCTTGATGCTTATAATAACGCCTTTTACAAAACTACATAAAACAGCTGTCAACTAATATCCCACCAATTGCTAGTCGATAATAGAGATGGAGCTTTTAGGGTTTTGAGTGGAAAATGATCTCTGCTTAGTATGTCAACACATCAAAATGAAGAAATTAAACAACATTTATTCTTTACATAAGAGATGAGACCTGGAAATAGCTATAATTCCATCAAATTTCCTTCTTTGTGTGTGAAAATTGAGCAACAGATTTTGGCTCTGTAATATACAGCCTCTCAAAAGACTCTTTTATTGCTGCGCACATTCAAACCGATCATTAAACAGACATGTTTCGTTCGCCCTGAGTGCCTCTACTCAAGATGGAGGATTGTACATATACCCCCGGTAAGAGATAAACGTTAAAGAGCAAATGTCATGGGATATTGAGAAAAGAACTGGTGTTTGTTTGATCATATGGTGTGTGTGTGATGTTCAGTTCTCTTACATTGTGTATCAGAGCCATATAAACACCTTTTTTCATCTTTAAATTATGTTTCAGACTTGCCACGCAAGAGTGCGATTAATCCGTCCTCACACAGGAATTTATATCTAAATAAACTAAGACGCCTATAATTATCCTAAACTTCAAATAAATCTTTTTTTTTTTTCTCTGCTAATAGCTCCATATTGCAAAAATAAATCATGAACCTGTAATCAAACAAGTTTCCTGAACACTCCCCACGTTGCCATTGGTCGATTTGCAGATAGTCCCACCCCCAGACTTCTGTCATTGGTTGATACAGTGTAACTGTGTTTGCTAGACCCAAAGAGTAAACTGATAAAAATGGCTTATAGTTTTCTTTGCATAGTGACCTGGGATATACAACCAAGTATTCTGACATGGAAAATGACCCAGTTGACCTTTTATCGTAATACATAAAATAAATAAACATGACTGCTAATGGAAATGTTACCAGTATATTTGCAAATAAATCATGAATAATTAGACAATTACTTTTGACACCTATAAATGCACTTGAGACTGTACTATATATATATATAGAATGTATCTATCTATCTATCTATCTATCTATCTATCTATCTATCTATCTATCTATCTATCTATATATACACACACACACACACACACACACACATATACATACATATTTATATATATATACACACACATATACATACATATCTATCTATCTATCTATCTATCTATCTATCTATACACACACACACACACACACACACACATATACATACATATTTATATATATATACACACACATATACATACATATCTATCTATCTATCTATCTATCTATACACACACACACACACACACACACACACACACACACACACACACACACACACACACACACACACACACACACACATATACATCTATCTATCATCTATCTATCATCTATCTATATATATATATATATATACTGTATACACTCACTCACTCACACACACTCTCTCTCTCACACACACACACACACACACACCATGGTATTATGGTTCTTTATCACCCTATTTCATGTTGTTTTGACCAACTGACTGTATTCTTAAAGTGTTTAAACTGTAGGCTACTACAAAAATACCATGGTATTATAAAACCCCCATAATTTTTACAAAGCAACATACTAACACCGTGGTAAATTTTTAATCATACGTATAATTGAAATATAATGAAGTTCAAAGTCATCGAGTGCGTTGTTATATGTTCACCGCAACAGGATGAACCACTGCTGGTCACAGAGACGCCACATGATTCTCACCTTTTGCATCTTGTGTGAACATGGCTTGTGTCCACATGATGACAGAAGGTGTAATGATATATCATTACAGCGTGCTCGTCAAACGCTGCAATATGTGCCACAAATATTTATACATTTGCAAGTTAAACGTTCTATTTCAAATGCAGCATTAATAGACTTTATATTAAGATACTTTTCATGTCACATACTAAGATCATTGTGTGTGTTTTGTGTGTGTATGTGTGTGCCAGCCAGATTGACAGACCGTAGGATATAGCGTGATAATTCGGTGCCATGGAAGAGAATAGAATATGTATTCACACCACACCAGATGATTCAGTTGATCAAACTCTGGGATTTTGATTGGCAGCCAAAGAGAGTTTCATTTTAGTATAATCTTTATATTTATAGTAATTTGATTATATATATATGTATGTGATGACCAAGAATATAATGTGTAAACATAGTGGAAATGGCAGATGTTTTTAGCCAAAAAAAAGTTGTAGTGTATATATATTTCCAGACTAAAGAGGAAAAAAGAAATTAGAGTGATCTTGGCGAAAATATCTAATGTTTCATCTACCCTAATCTGTCCTGCTCTTTGACTAGTTACAGATAACCAGTCCAAACCTTCCCAGCAGCTAAAGATGTCTGGCGAGGGAAAATGGACGCTAGCATCCCGCATTTTTGCAGCCGCAGCGCCTGTGCAGAAGGAATGACACTGGCTTTGATGGACTCTATAGCTTTTTTGAGATGAGCCTCTTTATGCCGCTTGCAGTTCCATTATGGCTTTGTTGGAAAGCTTGTTTACCTGCTGATAACATACACTGGTGGATTGAGGAGCAGCGATCCAGAGCTTGCTGCCAGAGTCACTCAAGTCTCATTGTATGTCGGGAAGAGAAGAATGCCGTGTTTAGGCGAGGGGGGGCCGCACATGCTAAATGTGAAATCAAACTATAGGACCAATAAGAGATGTGCACAACTTTGCCAAGTTTTTATTTTTAGCCGCCGGGTTGCAGCGGAAGCTTACGAGCGCTGAGGTGGATGCGTACCTCCAGTCGCCCTCGTTTTACGCTCGTTTAATCTATACATGTCGACAGATTTTCAGGCTTTTCAATTCTCTAATTGAAAACGTGGAAAAATTGCAAATGTGATTAAAACGCATACTAGCAATCGTTGTTCTCGGTTGTGTTTTAATAAAAATTGCAGAGGCCGGGATGATTTCAAAGCACAGTCCAAAGTGACATGTTTTGTCCTCGCTAACATGCAGTGTATCACCCTTGGCAGGAAACTGAATTCTGTACTCGTGGACAAAACGCGCTCACAAGGATTTTTAAAGGTGCTGCTATTTTGGATTACATTTTTTTTTCTTCTTTAAAATAAATTAGGCCAAAAAGCATTGGAACGCCACCCGCAAATAATTTTAGTTTTGTAATGTGATGCATTTAAAAATGTAGGACAAGACTTGATTTTATCCATTTGGAATGAACTGGACTGTGAAAATGTGGTTGGGGGAGGGGTTTAAAATAAGAGGCATTGGTGATATCCCTCGAAAAGGAAAATCGTTTCTGAGTTGTTACATTTTGATGAAACATTATGAAGAGAAACTTTTATTTTATTTATTTTTTATTTTTTTTAGGACCAGGACTCGACTCATAATATAGCAAATAAGGTAATTTTGGGAACTTGGACAGAATGAGCTCATGTGGATTTTATATGCACAAAATGACAAAGTCCTAACCACATTTTGCATTTACATTACATTAAATAAGTACCCCAAAAAACATGAAACGGCACCCACAAACAATTTAATTTTTAGGGGCTTTTATCTACCGGGAATTAATTTGATCATAAAAACGTGAATGGGGGAGGTGACATCAGCCGAAAGACAAGTTTTGATCAACAGTTTGATTTTTCCCCCCAAATGAATTGTTCACAATAAGACCAGGAATGTGTGTTCATATAGTAAATAAGGTAATTTTAGGGACTTGGGACAAAATGTGCTTTTTGGATTTTTATATGCTCAAGCGCAAAGTCCTAACCACAATTTTGGATTACATTTTCCAAACAATGAACTCCAAAAAGTGTTTCAAGTCAACATAAAATGCATTTGCAACACATATTACTTCCGTAAAATTACATATTTTCAAGTAAAACGGATATAAATCGTTCACAATAAGAACATGAATGTGTATTAAGGAAGTAAAAAAGGTCCATTTTGGATTTTTGGTGTAATCTCTAAATCTCTTTGTAAGTCACAGGTTTGGTTTATATTTTACCAAAATGTACCCAGAATTTTTTTTGATTAGCCGATCTTTCCAGCGTGAAAGCACATTGTTCACTTAAAAGTGAGGCCAAAACACAGAATATATTTTAAATATCGTTTTTTTAATGTATCTTTAATATGACAAACCCTTAAAAAAGTGGTAAAGGCCCGACCTGTGGCTTTATCAGTCACATGAGAACAGTGGAGAAAGCAAACATGTTTTAGGGGTGTGTGTGTGTGTGAGTGCGAGAGAGAGTGTGAGTGTGGGGCTGTTGATGGCAGCTGCTAGTGCTTTGGATGTAGAAGCGGACAGATTGTGCGTTGTGTTGGTACAGCCAGTTCGCCACCTGGCACACTGTTTCTTGTTAGAACTTCTTGCTGTTTCTGTTCTGCTCAGAGAGACGCGGATGCAAGCGATGACAACTTTCGTCACACACCATGCTAAAACCGCCACCACAATTAAGGCCAAAGGGATTGTGTACAAAAAACGCATTTGCATTTCAACTTTCGCTGCAGAGACAAATTAATGGCCGATCGTTTTGACATTAGATGCAATTACGCAACTAAATTGTCTTGTTAACTCTTTCCCCGCTATTGACGGAAATTTCCGTCATTTATGAGACATTGCTTCCTTGGCATTGATGGAAATTTCCGGATTTTTGCACCGTTATACGGTTAGGGGCACTATTATACATCATCTGTAAGAGTACTGAATCTCCTGAGCTAAAGACATGAAGAAGAAGAAGCAGAAACAAGCAATAGCATATATAAGAAGATGCATATGTAAAATAATGTGATCATGAACATTAAACGGCATATAAATCAAAACTGCCTAATGTTACCGAATGAAATGTCGACCCAGGACGAGCTAGAGGACTGTGAAGCTTTAGGGGTTTGATGGACTCAATCTACTCCATCTGTGTTTTGATCATCGTTCTGAATCCCTTCCAAATGAAGTCTGAAACAAAAGTGTGTTTTTCTCAGCTTTTTGCTCAAAATGTTGCTTTTTTATGAAACTTAACACACATTCAAGTGTTGATAAAAAAGCAGAGACTCTGTTCTTTCTTTTTATATATTGCATGTTCAGATATTACTAGAACTAAAGTATATTACCATTCTGGGGGCCGTGAAAGTTTTGTGAAAATTATTAAAAATGCTGGAGGTGGCTGTCAATTTCTTTTTCTTTTTTTAAATCCTGGCAGGGAAAGAGTTAATTGCTAAAATATTTCTTTAAACCTATATCAGCTTAAAGAAAGTTGTTTCTAAGGCAGAGCAAGTGGTTACATTTCAATCAAACGATTAGATTTTCCCCAATTACTTGTTCACAGCAAGACCAGGAATGTGTGTTAATATAGTAAATATGGTAATTTGGGGGATTTTGACAAAATGTGGTTGAAGTTCTTACCACAATTTTGGATTGCATTTTCTAAACAATGTTCTCCAAAAAAATTAATAAATAAATAAATCCAAACATGCTGGACAGGAAGTCCCACCAATTTGACTAGAAAATCTGTTTGTGATTTAACTAACTTTAGGATTACTTATACACAGGCTTCTAGATTTGGACAGTTTTGAACTAGTTAAACTTCGGTGTGTATCTCATCCCCCACCGTTGCTGTGGATGTGAATGATATAAGGTGGCTTGTTGAGAAAAAAAGTAGGTTATTACTTTTCAAAGGGACTAAAATTATGATTTTCTTCCAGGCGGACGATAAAATGCTGAAGAAAATCACATATGCTTGTGCTGAAGAAGCTGTATATGTGGTCCAGAATATAATGAAGACATCTAGATCATCTAGGTCATCAATACGAGCATTGTGACAGCGACTTTTAAGGTACGTTTTCTTATTTCAGAAAATATAACCGTTTTCATATCAGTCAGCTTGTTTGAGAGTGTCAAAATGAGTGTGATCTTCACAATTCTGGTCTTTGTGCAAATGATAATTGTTTAGACACCCCCCACCCCAGACCAGCCCACCCTAACCCGGCCCCCGCATCCCGCGATGTGATTGACAGCCAGAGTGCTAATGCCTCTTTCCGCTAACAGACCGACGCATCCTTCTTATTAGTTAGTCATTCCACACTATCACACCCAGAATCTCTATCTGTCATTTCACAATTTAGCTCCGCGATGCATATGCACAGCGCCCAGACCATCTCCTACATTTATACAACTGCAGAAATGATCACATGTATTCCTGTCTCCTCTCTCCCCCTTTCTTTTATTAGTATTACTTTATCCTGAGCATTATCTTGTCTTTTCCTGTGTGGTGTGTGACATGATGCTTTTGCATATAGAGGATGCTTTGGGATTTAAGCTTGAAGCTTGAGAAATATGATTTACATGCTATGGCTTGAATTCAGTTTATTTATATTCTATACTGTGACTTTTGTTGAGAAAGTATGAATTGAAATAACTAATAATAACTTATAAGTACTGAGTATTTGTACAGTAGGCAAATATACAATTATGAGGCCTTAAGAGAGTAGTTTTAGCATAATGTAACCACAAGTATTTTAATAATACTATAAACTACCTTTCAAAAGTTTGGGGTCATTTTAATATATCTAATATATTTTAAAATTAAAAAAAATTTTGTGATCAAAGCTGAATTTTCAGCATCATTACTCCAGTCTTCAGTGTCACATGATCCTTCAGAAATCATTCTAATATGCTGATTTGCTGCTCAAGAAACATTCCTTATTATTATCAATGTTGAAAACAGTTAATACAGTTAATATTTTTTGGGAAACCATAATATAGTTTTTATGATTTTTATATGAATAGATAATTCAAAAGAACACAATTTAAAAAATAGTTTTTAACAAATCTGAAAGTCTTTACTGTCACTTTTGATCAATTTAATGCATCCTTGCTGAATAAAAATAATAATTTCATTCTGACCTCAAACTTGAACAGTACTGTAATGGTGTTACTGCAATGCTATAGATCATTTACGACCGCATGAACCCATGAATACTGTAAATAATTTTCGGTTACACTTTTTTTTTTAAGGTGTCCGTGTTACAGTGTAATTATACATTTAAGTACTTAGTAATATTAAGTAACTACATGTACTTACTATAGGGTTAGGGTTTGGTTTAGAGTAAGTTGCATGTAATTATGCATAATTCAAGTTAAAGTAAAAAAATGTAAGTTATTACTACAGTAACGACATGTAACGTGTAACAAGGACACTGTAAAATAGAGTTGCCTAATTTTTACTCGCATAATGGTCAAAAGTACTGGAATTGCTATAATAAACTAGTAGTGTTCAATATGCCTTAATATTTACCCAGCACTCTTTAAATGAATATAGGGTTAAATTTAATGTCAAGTCAAGTTTTTGTGCATTATATTGTGTCAAACAAGTCAAATCAAAACTTCAGCTTGATCTAAACTACAAACAAAGTTTATCTTTGATGTTTAACAAGGTGAATGTTGGGTTTTACGCCATGTTGTGATGATGTATGCTTGTGACCTTGAGCATCAATGCATCAAAGATCACAGTAAAGGTCAAATTAGCCTAATTTTCGATGCGAGTTCAAAAAGTAAATTTCAACCTCTAAACTAAACTCTTTCAACAGACAACAGTCCCTCTATATCCCTTATAATCGAGCGGAAGCAGAAGCCGGAGAACGGCAGCTGGCGGAATCAAAAGCACAACTGTACAAGTTTGCAGCCGCTGTGGGGTGGGGGGGGAACTAGTTGCAGAAGAAGACAAACTTCTGGAGAATGACAACGGCACAAAAGTTGTTCTGTTGGGCGTGAGTGGTGTGGTGTCGCCCGGTGCCAGTGCGGCTGTTATCAGGGCACTGATGGTAGGCAGGCACACGGCCCCCTCTGTTCCCCTGCCTGATTTGAATGGACAGCGTTTTCCATTGTGTTCTCCATCAAAACAGAGGACAAAGTTAGTCAGCAAGTTACATAGCTTCCCTGCATTCAGATTCCTTAAGCCTCTTTTGTATGACGCTCGACAATGCGTTTCACTGCCACCGGACCTGCCCGGGCTGCCGGAGGTACGTAAGCCGCCGTGTTTTTACTCTTCGCAGACGCTAATAACTTGATCATTAGCCACGTGAGAGCGTGTTAGTACGAGCTCGGGAACGCTCACTCACCCAGGGTGAATAATTGATACGCCTTTTATCTGATCTCTCTGACTAGAAGTGCTTCCTTAAGAATTCCTGGCACTTTGGTAAAAACTACCTGAAGGCAAACGGTACAGATTTATACAAGTTATTTACAACAGGAGCCCAGCCGCTGCTCTGGAAACTAGGCTGCAGATCAAAGGATTGTTTTGATGTCTGCTTAGCATATTTGTTTAACCTAGCCAGTGATTCTGCAAAGTGCACAAGCTTTTTGGTGATATGCAGAGTACCCTTTATCCCTCTTTCTCTTGTGTTAGCTCCGGATTTAAGTACTTTCTGTATTTAGGAGACAACTGGATTTGCCAGCTTTTGAAATTTAGTTGCCCACTGCTTGCAGTCTTGGCACTCCGAAATAGATAACTAGGTATGTAGCAGAGCTAATCCTGATCGGCCTTGTAATAGTATTTGTGGACTACACGGCACCCAATTAGGGCATAATGTGTTATTTTTGTTTCTGCTAAGTTGGATTAAATATGAAAATGTGGTTGTTTTTCCCCCTCTCTTGGAGAATGTTTACTTTTTAATCTGCATATTTATTTTTCCCGCTCCCCCCTTCCGTCCTCGTTTTTCGTTTGCGGCCAAATTCTGGCAAGCTGCGTTCGGCTAGCAGTTAGCCGAGTGTCAATCGAGATGGCGTAAGTGGGAAAGCACTCTATGACAGATAGCCATGGCGAAAAGAAGAAGAGAAAAAAAAAAAAAACTCTACGCACGCACAATCGCGTATAATTCTCCGTTGCTCCAGGTTGGCGAGATGAGCGTAGGTTTAGTGGAAGCAGAAAGAGAAAAGGGGTAGATGGCTCACAAGAGGGATAAACCTGGAGAGTCATGCTGCAAATGTGTTTTACAGAAACACAATGAAAAGAGGGGACAAAGCCATTGTGCCAAACTCCTTTGGAAAATGGCAAAGCAGCTCTCCAAGGTCCAGGACCATGGAGAAGCCGGATGAGCCTTCGGAAGCGGCAGAGGAGGAGAGTCTTTCCAACTGCACCTGCCCAAGAAAGGCAAGGAGTGACCGGCGTTGCCCACCTTTTCCCGCGTTTCCTCTGCGTCCGTGACCGTGACATGCTTTTTGGATGCGTTCGGAGTCCTGCCTCCCCTGGTAAACACACAAACAGCATTGTTAGTGGCGAGAATTCCTTTTGAAAGAAAGTGTTTCCCTAATGATAGGGCCCTGCCAAAAAAAAAAAATAAAAAAAAAAATGAGAGAGGCAGAGAGAGAGAGAGAGACAAAGGCAGAAAAAAATGGGAAAGCACAAAAACAGTCACAGGTGCTTGGGAAAAGAGAAAACATAGTGAATGGTCACTGAAGTCCCCCAGGAGGCCTTTCAGCGGAAGCCAGTGCGGTGGGTGGACTTTGTGACAAGGACGTTTGTGGCGAGCCAGGTGGAGCAGTTTACCGCGCGCGCTTCTGTAAGCCGCATTCACATGTTAATGCAGCTGCGATGTAACTTTTATTTGTCTCAGCCTGGTGCCGAGAGCAATAATTATAGAGCACTTTTGCCAGCGTTAAGACCGACAACAGAGGATCAAGCGAATCTATCATTCCCAAATGGATGAATATGGATGTTATGAATATAAGAGTGTGCTTGCCGTTGATGATATATTTTAGAGCTGTTTATGAGGAAACATTTATTCAGACAGCACCGCTGTTTACCTCTTTGCCTTCGTCTGAGTAGTATTGTATTGACGTCGGCTAGCGGCGTGTCAACGTTGGCAAGTGTCAATAGTTTATCATTTGCTAAAGCTAACAATGAGAGTGTGCGTGTTTACTGGTCACATCAGTGAATAAACCTTGCCATTACACATGGACAAATGTGTGTAGTTGTGATGCATGAGTAATCTTTTACTTGTAAGTCATAAAAACACGTATTGTACATGCCAGTGATTTATTTGTTGGAAGCATTTAGTTTTAATCTTGAACAAATCTTGGATCTTTGGATGAGGCTTAGCTTCTCTCTGTTGAAGCTCTTATAAAAATAACCTTTAATATTAAAAGTGACTAAGAGTTGGAATAGAACTAAACATCAAACTTTTTTTAATGAACAATACCAGGTATTTTGTCCGTGATAGCTAAAATACAGAAACTATTTTTTTTTTTTTTTCTGCTTTGTCACACATCACCTCGTTGTTTCAGGCTAGACACGCTTTAAAAGGAACATGTTTCTCACCTCTGAATGAATCAAAATGTTGAGTAGATTATACAAATAATAAGTAACTTAGATTTTTATCAATGCTATCATGTTTTTGTTTTGTTTACCTTATAGATAGACAGACAGACAGACAGACAGACAGATGGAAGGATGGAAGGTTGGATGGTTAGATAGATAGATAGATAGATAGATAGATAGACAGACAGACAGACAGACAGACAGACAGACAGACAGACAGATAGACAGACAGACGGAAGGATGGAAGGTTGGATGGTTAGATAGATAGATAGATAGATAGATAGATAGATAGATAGATAGATAGATAGATAGATAGATAGATAGATAGATAGATAGATAGATAGATAGATAGATAGATAGACGGAAGGTTGGATGGTTAGATAGATAGATAGATAGACAGACAGACAGACAGACAGACGGATGGATAGATGGAAGGTTGGATGGTTAGATAGATAGATAGATAGATAGATAGATAGATAGATAGATAGATAGATAGATAGATAGATAGATAGATGGATAGATAGATAGATAGATAGATAGATAGATAGATAGATAGATAGATAGATAGATAGATAGATAGATAGATAGATAGATAGATTACATTTCAGTCTATTGTTTTTGTTTTGTTTACCTTATTGCAGTATAGTAGCATAGATAGAATGATGGATGGATGGATAGATAGATAGGTAGAAAAACAGACAGACAGACAGATAGATAGATAGATAGATAGATAGATAGATAGATAGATAGATAGATAGATAGAAAAACAGACAGACAGATAGATAGATAGATAGATAGATAGATAGATAGATAGATAGATAGATAGATAGATAGATAGATAGATAGGTTACATTTCAGTCTATTATGTTTTTGTTTTGTTATGTTTTTGTTCTTATTGCAGTAGAGTTGCATAGATAGAACGACAGACGGATATATAGAAAGAAAGAAAGAAAGAAAGAAAGAAAGAAAGAAAGAAAGAAAGAAAGAAAGAAAGAAAGAAAGAAAGAAAGAAAGGACAATAACTTATCTCAAATGAAAATTCCATTAAGGGCTACTGGTGTTTCTGAGGAGAAGTTCAGAAAGATGACTTAAGAAGAAAGTCCTGAATATCATCCATGCTTTTAATTTTTCACTTTGTCGTCAAACTTTCTTTGCCTCTGCTTCCGTTCGGAAGTGGCTGGATCCACCGCAGCATATGTCCCTCCTATCACCTGTTTTGTACGTTTCTCAGAGGTCTTTCTCGTGGCTCTGGGGAGGCCTGATTCAATGCCCGGCTATCTGCTCTGCATAAATAGCAACAAAGCCATTGTCATCTGCACCTTTTGGATTGCCTTTCCGAGCCTATTGAAACTGGCTGTCCCCTGAGACAATGCTCCAGTCATTGCCATCACCCTGCATTACCAATTGTTCTGTGCTTTCAGGAGAGTTGCCTGGCTAAATCCAGGAATGGATGGCGAAAAGTGAACTGAGACCAGACAAACCTTGTTCTGTCAGGAAAAGATAATTCCTGAGAATTTAATAAACTGGAGCATACATGGACTTTATTTTTTTGAAGCTCGTATATACTATCAAATATATTGCATTTAAAACATTTGTATATAAAAGTGTGTGCGTATAGCACAGTATATAGTATATATTGGGTAGGATTAAGGCATGTAGAATATGGTCATCCAAAATGAGGCATTAATATATGCTTTATAAGTACTAATAAACAGCCTAAATTCGAGTAACACGCATGCTAATAAGCAGCTGGTTAACATGCACATAATATAAATACAAAATAAGTTTTTTTTTGCATTAGTTTTATGTTTTACACAATTGTTAATTTTACTATTCATATGACATTTTAAAGATGAAGTATGACATTTCTGTGCCACTAGCATTGGCTAACAAAATTGCACAAATAATGATTGTTTCTAAACAGATTAACCCAGACACTCATCCCATCTGCCATTGGTTGGTGAAAAAAAGATAGTCCCGCCCCAGAGTCACAGAGCCATCATTGCTGTGTTGGGATGCTCTAACAATGTTGCTTTTTGGGGAAACTTCACCTATAAATTACTAAATTTGTAGCTTTAATAGAAGAAAATATTTTAGCATCTAAGAAAAATTACACATATTACCCTTTAATAATTTGCATGTTGTTTAGCCTTTGCATTTTGTCGTAATATCACGTCCAATATCAAATCTGGTTTGTGAAGCAAAACCAGTTGAGAACCACTCATCACAAAATGGCACCCTCTCTATCCTAATGATTACTTGTTTATATTAGGCTTCTTTTCAGCTTGTTTTACTTGTCGGCTATACCATATTGTTGTGATTTGCTCTTCAAAGCGTGCACAATCCAGTTTGCCAACTCAAAAGTTACTTCCCCGGCATCCTTTAGAATAGAATATTTGCAAAACTGGAAAAAAGTGATGCCCTATAGTGTTTCTCCAGTTTTAAGCCTGTTTGGGAGATGCGATTGAGCAATCCAGCAGTGTGAAATCGTATCCGGTCCTGGTTCTGTAATCATTCTCTTAGACTCTTGTTAAATGGTTTACTTGCCACTTTTGGCGGCATTTGCTGAAGATAGCAAAGGCATAAAGACTGGCCGTGATCGGATTAACCATGCAACAGCATGATGTAACTCTTTGTTTGTGTGGTATGTGTTCTATGTATGTCACATACGCACTAAACTCACGATTTATGCTGCTTGTGACCAGTGTGCGAAAAGCCAGAGAGTTGCTTATAGTAGATACAGTGTTTTCATGGGTCTCTGTGCTCGGGATTACTGATTTCTGCCAATATGACCAGTCACTGTGAAAGAGAAAATTGATTAATAATGCATTTAAAATGCATGTTGATGTCTTTTTTAATTTTTCATACTGAATTTCAGATTTTGATACACAATCCTCAACCTTTTGAGCATGTTTTTGCTCAAAGTGGTATATATACCACTTTATATATATATATATATATATATATATATATATATATATATATATATATATATATACTTTTTGCTCAAAGTATATATATATATATAGAGAGCAAAATGTTTTTGCTATATATATATATATATATATATATAATATATATTATAAGCTTTTTTTATTAATTTTTTTGTCAATTTATGTACTTTTGTCACTTTTCTTTTAATTTTTTTTTTCAATTTCAGTTTTAGTTTTAAATTTCTAGCTAGTAATTTTAGCACTTTAACTTATTTGCCATTAAGGCAGCATTTCTACAACATATAATATTTATTTTTTATTTTATTTAATTAATTAATTAATTAATTTTCAATCAACAAAAATATTTTTTATAGTTTTAATTTTTAGTTTTAGTTACCGATAATAACCCTGACATGAACCACACATTCCCTCCTGTAATGCTCCGCATTCGGCATAGAAACTTTCCAGTTGAAGGCTGCGCGCTTGCAATGCTTATCTGTGCAAGATGTTTCAGTTTACATTTCGTGTTGTTGTGGGTTGACAGCTGTGACCATAGCAAGCCCTATTTCGCCTCTGTGTTCGAAAGAAGAAGAAATGTCTGCATTTTACTGGAGGTTTAGATGCTTGTTTATCACTTTTAAATACCATCATCTTTGCCGAAATCCCCTCTCAAAAGAACCTTTCACTTGCTGGAATAAATTCAAATTAAAATTTAAATCCCTCTTTGCATTCCTTCAGCCTCTTTTAAAATAGCTGGCTCCTTTTAGAAAGCTGTTTATGTAGTGATCTCTTCATAATCCAGTTTGTTTCTCAACAGCAAAAAAAAAAAAAAAAAAAAAAAAAAGAAACACTGAAATCGTATTATCAGTGTCTTGGAGAGATGATGCGAGAAGTCAGAGAGACTCTGTATCTGGGGTGGGGGTGAGTTTTCAAAGTACTAAATCTGAGAAACGTCGCAAATGCTCTTTGATGGAGTACTTTGATGGAACACGTGCATTTGACTTGCAAATGCTAATAGTACATTGTATTGCCTGAACTCTGATGTATCTGATGCTTTTGTTGCGTTGCCGCAAAAGCGTGACAAAGCCGAGCCTAACCAAATAGGTGAAATATATACCTGTACTTTGGCTTGGGATCTGAACTTGTGCCATTATGATTCAAACATCTCCAGTCACCTCGGCGTTCATCTTTTCAGCCTAGTTCTCCTGTATTAGGCTCCATTCTGTTTGGAAATACTGTCGAAGCGTATTTCAAACAAACAAATCAACACTGTCAGGAGACCGACCTGTTTTTCCCCTGCTCTCTTCAGATGTATTCAGTTGGCTATTGAAAGGACAAATAACATGGAAGACCTTATTAAGGTTTTCTTTGAGCACGCTAGATTGGATTTATTGTTAGCGAACAAATTATAATTGTATCTCCTGAAAAGTTAGCAAAGATCTAAACAAAGGGAAATCAATGGCACAGGCCGATTAATCACACCAAGCGGGCTACTTGTGCCGAAGAAACTTACCTCATAATCAATGTCTTTGTTTTGCTCAAAGGGCATTTGCATGCTGATTCAGTGTGCCATATTGGATGCAATCAAAACATTGTCATCCACATTAATAAGAGGGTTATTTGGACTCTCAAGTATGCCACTGAATAGCGCGGGTTCAACACGCCATTGTAGCGCTCCAGTATTAAAGACCAATCTCGACGTGATAGAAAGACACAGTTTGTTAGAAGAGTTTTTAATATCACGGATATATTGCGCATGTAAAATGCTGTACAATATGTCTAAGACAGATTAACCTCTGCTATTGCAAAGTTGAGGAATCAGTAAATCCCACAGTAAAGAAAATCTTATCCCATCCCACACAGTCAACATCAAAGTATACTCATTTACATTCGGTAATCCTTGACGTCCACTGTGCTCGCTTCCTCTTGTGTTTTTATTTATTGTTTTTAAAGAGGTGCGGAAGGTTGCTATAGGGAAATTGTATTGTTAGATCATGCATATTGATATAGATCACGTGATAACATTTGCAGAAACTTACCTTTTTCTACTTTGTCTGGCTCTATTTTAAATCCTAGTGAGCGGACTACCTAGACGGGAGCTAAATAATGCTGCCTTCTTAAACATCTCGTTTTAGTTCAGGGAGAAGGCAATTCCATAATGCATTGCAACAAACTCAGTGAAAAAATGAACCCAAGATGGTGGACAAGGTGTGAGAAATATGAATTATACAGTGTATAAAGTGAAAATGTGCAGATGTTGAGTAGAAAGTTGCATTACATTACTTGAAGCTTTTAAATAAAATGCATTATGAGTTATTGCATTAATTATGCCTCACAATGCACCTTATAATGCATTATATGATCTAATGAACAATTGTAATCACATACTTATCTATTCATTTTCACCGTTAGAAAGTATAATCCATTAAAAGACTTGACAAACAACCAAATTTCAGATGTAACAAGAATCTGCAAATATTATAACGCATTTTAACTTTGGCTACAATTATTTATGAAAATATATACATTACAAAGTACATTATGAATTTCCCAATGGGGAAATTTGGTGTGGTCTACATCTCTATATCACTTGTTACTCATACAAAACGGGTATAAACACAATTGGGTATCACTTTATTTTGATAGTCCACTTTAGAGATTCTACTAACTATAAGTAACTTTGCAACTATGTAACTAGCAGTCATTAGAGTATTAGCTGCTTAATATCTGATAACACTTGATTTTGATGCTCCCCAGAAGAAATCTGACTTTGCAACAACATGTCAACTTATTCCTAAACTTTAACACCGAACCCTAAATTAACAGTCTACTAAAAGTCTGGGTAACACTTTATTTTACAGTGTCTTTGTTACGTATGTTACATGTACTTACCATAGTAATAACAGTAAATTATGCATAATTACATGCAACTAACCCTCAACCAAATCCTAATCCTACCCTGACCCTATAGTAAGTACATGTAGTTAATTAATATTACTCAGTACTTAAATATGTAATTACACTGTAACAATGACACCTTAAAATAAAGTGTAACCAAAGTCTTTTACAGTCTACTAATACTCTAATGAGAGTTAGTTAACATGTAGTTGCAAAGTTACTTATACTGTAGTTAGTAGAATGTCTAAAGTGGACCATCCAAATAAAGTGTAACCCACAAGACAAACGCAGAATGCACATAAAAAATATCCTTATTTAACAATTTAATCAATTTTACACACACGAGTATTTCAACCTATTCAATTTACACCGTGGGATTCGATATCATCTCCCAAAGTTCATAACAAGTATGAAGTACATGAGCTAAATTCTTTGTTCATAGAGAGACTGGATACTATAATAATCTTTCTGACCTATTAGTTTCATATCAGTTTGTATTATAAATGTTATCTTTAGATTTCACAGAGAGGTTTCTGTTTATCTGAGTGTCAGGCTGAATTATGAATGAATGAGGCATTTATATAGTGCTTTCATATGTACTACTGTACACCCAAAACGCTTTACAATCCAGTCAGGGGATCTCTCAACCACCACCAGTGTGCAGCGTCCACTTGGATGATGCGACGGCAGCCACAGTACAACGGCGCCAGTGCGCTCACACACACCAGCTATAGGTGGAGAGGAGAGAGAGTTAGCAGCATGCTATCGTCACATGTCAGCGTTGGAATCAGTTCATGCAATCAGTTCAATGCAATCCACACGAGGAGCGTAATTTTTACAGTATAATCTTGCAAATCAAACCCTTATGAGGTTCTATTTCTGTTGGGATGCATCCCACTAGGCTTTTGTATCAGAGCTATACTGATCACGATCCTGAATTATGATCAAGTTAGTATCTCTATGACTACTCAGTGGATTAGTTTATCCAAAAATGAACATTTTTGGTTCATGACTTTATTACAAGTGTTCTTAAGCCTCACTGATAGTTTTGTGTGAGAAACGGACTGAAGTTTATGTTGCTTTTTACTGATAATCTTTCCTTCCAATAACTATATATATATATTATTGGTAAAAAAAAATATTTTGTGTTCCACAGAAGATGGTAAGTCCTCCATGTTTGGAACAACATGAGGGTGAGTAAATAATGACCATTTCTATTTTTGGGTGAACTATTCCTTGATTTTTCAGTGATATTGGTTATTTTGGGCAGATGTGTGACACAATGGAGTGTTCCTGCATTGCATCTAGACTGAATTTGGATTTCTGTTACCCAAATATGAGTGCACATCTGCTATTCTGCCCACAGGTCCATGGAGGCACCTAGTTAGGAAGGCATAGATAATCACTTCAGGCGATGCTGGAGACCACCTTGTTAACCAGCTCCACAGCAACACACCGCATACATCCCTGGAGGACTTTGGGTTGTTGCACTTGTGAGTCCTATAGTTTCTAAACCTTATAGATTCCAAGAAGCGAACCTCGAATCCAAAACGCAGGAGTCAGTGTCACTGACATTTTCATACAAATCCAATGATCTACAAATTATTTTAATCTGATCAAGCTGTTCTCCAGGTATTGGTTGGCATCCTATAATTAGCATTTGCTCAGGACGCTCTTGCTTTGATTGAGAAAGCAGGCATGGACAGGTGAGTCTCTCTCACAGGTGTTTTTAAACCATTTGACACACTATCAGTGGACACAGATGGACTCCATTCCACTTATTATGCGCCTTGTTAAGACAATTTGCTGCACCTGAGCAAAGCAGAGTTTGTCATGACAATGGCGCTGTGTGTGATGCATTTCTTTTTAGGCCTTTATAGTTCACCCGAAATGAAAATGGTCTCATTTACTCTCGCTCGTGTTGTTTCAGCCTTATTTCTTGCGTAGAACTCAAAAGGACAAATTTGGAAGAATGTTCATGCTGCTCACGCAATCAAAATGGATGGGGGCTGGAGCTGTCGAGGTACCAAAATGAGAAAAAACACGTCTTAAAATTTGTAAATTAGTCCATAAAACCTGGGCTGTAGATCAGGGGTTTTCAAACCGGGGTCCAGGGACCCTCAGGGGGCCACAAGATTGCTTTGAGGTATTTTTTAGGGCTTTATAACCGCATTTTGTGACAAATGCTATACAAATGTTACATTAACATTTTTATTAAAAAAAAATTTCTTCAGGTTTATACATCTAACATTATATAATAGTGGCTAGAAAAAATATACACTTACACTACCGTTCAAAAGCTGGGGGTTGACCTCTGCCTCTGCTCACCAAGGCTGCATTTATTTGATAAAAAATTCAGTAAAAACTGTAATATTGTGAAATATTATTACAATTTAAAATTTATATATTTTAAAATGTAATTTATTTCTGTGATGCAAAGCTCCTGATTATTATCAATTTTGTAAACAATCGTGCTGCTTTTTTTGTGTGAAAACCTTGAGAATTCAGAATTCTTTAATAAAAAAAAGCATGTATTTCAAATAGAAATCTATTGTTACATTATAAATCTCTTTACTGTAACTTTTGATCAATTTAATGCATCCGTGCTGAATAAAAGTAAAAAATTAATCTTACTAAAATTCAAAGTCAATATTTTCTAGATAATATTTTAATAATTAGTTTGGCTTCAGTACAGTACCTATATAATAGCCTTTTTTTATCAAGTCTTCATAATATCAAGCTTTTTCTCACGCAACATATATAAGCCCAGCTGTCCCAAAAAATCCCAGGTCTATGTTTCAAATCTTTAAAAATGTAAAAATAAATTCGCTGAAAATCTAAAATTCGCTCCACTGTAGTGCTCTTACATTTGTGCATCAAACCAGGTTTGACATAAATGATGACACTGGCTCTCACAGGTCTTGTAGTTATCACAGAACGTTAATTATGAATATGCTGAAGCATCAATTAAATTTGTCAACTATAGTGGATGTAAAAAGTAAGTGAAGATTTTCACTGATTCTCACACCAAGCTATTGTATGACTTAAAGTGATGTGAAATACAGTGCACGCATCATAAATACTACGTTTATGGTGCAATTTTGTTCTTTTTAGAGTCCTTTTGACAGCCCTTGGCCACTATATGCTTCCGCTGTATGGAACAGAGAAGTGCGAATCTCCTTTTGTGTTCCACACAAGAAAGAAAGTCATACTGTTTTTGAACAACATGAGGGTGAGTAAACAAACATCATTCTCAGTTTTCATGAACTATTAGGTGCTAATAGGCCATCGAAATATGTCGGATATTTTTTGAGCTCACTGGATTAGAGCGCTGTAATTGAGCTCTCAAAATGTTTGGAACAATCTTCCGAATACTGCAGTAAATGTGGCACAGTAAGCATTTCTATCAAAAGTATAGAGTTATTCGACATAGCGCGTGTAGGATTGACTAAGGCACATAAACAACAGGTTCCAGATGCATTTAACTTTGCTTACATAATTGGCGGACTAATGCAAAAAGCTTTTAGACATTATGTGTGACCCAGTGTGATACTTTTATAAACGCAATCAAACATTTTCTCCAAACATGCAGTGTACTTTAAAAAACGCAGACCTTTGTGTGACATGTCATTTCATTTCGCCCACTTTAGCTCTAATTTTCCCTCTAATATACACCTATTGTGGCATGTTTTTTTTATGAAACCCCAAATCAAACACCCAGAATGCACTTTTATTCACTTCCTGATGCTCTGGACCGCACGCCCTCGATGGAAGAGTATGTGCACCATTAAATATTATACTTTCAACAACAGAATATTCAAGTGCAAGGATTTTCTTTGTTTCATGTCCACTGATGTTTTGATTCATCAAGACTGTTGTAACAAAGCTGATCCCTTTTAAAACTTATTTATGTGTCATGTTCTTCTCTTTCGCCAGCTGTCTCGGCACATTACGAGAGATCAGCGATGTCTTGACCGAATGCACTGGAAATCAGATTGCCCGGTCTTTGGATCTTCGAGAACACCCGAGACAGGTTTTCCATTAAGTAAGACGCTTGTAGCGACAACTCTTCACTTGTGTTGCGGGAGATTACGGAAGAAAGAAACATGTAGTTTAATGTTGTAAGTGCGTCCGACGGCCACGCAATCTGTCCCCTCACACATATAGAAGTGACAAACCTCCCCGAAAGCAGTTGCGGAATTAGACTTTCAAATGAAATCTACAACAAGATCAACCGCCAAACCTTTTGTAATGACTTGCCCTTCTGTCTCTGTTCCTCAAAATTCACGCTCGGCTGATGAAAAACTCGCCGGACATTGTGCTTGCGCCTTATCCTCTTGAGAGAAGAACAAAACAGATATGAGCTTTCTCTGAACCCGAGGAAGGAGGGGGTTGAAAGGGTCTTGGCAAGAATATACGCGCGCACGCACACATGCGGAGACACGTCAGATGGGAGCATCTTGTGGGCCCCTCACTCATTTTGAGGACTTGGCCATGGGCGTCCCCCCTCAAACCCTCTCCTCGCCCTCCAGAAGTGTGGCGCTCTTTGTCATTGTAATCCGGACTCTATTTGTTAAAGGCTCACTCGCTGTTTGCTCTCGCCGATGGGTGTACATTTGCACGCGTGTGTATTTACAAAAGTCAGCGGGCTGAAGGAGTGCCGTGACATCATTGCCGCTGGGTTTTTTATTGTCACACCCTGTATATGCGGTGTCCTCCAGACGGCCCCCCTTACCCAACCTTTCTCAAAAGTGATAGTCTACAGGGAGAAATTACACCTCATCACTCCAGTAATTACTAGTCCTGCTTCTCTAAGTCACCAAACAACATCAAACCCATGGGCCGGGTCACTCTACAAAACGAGTGACATTTGTGTCTCTGTATGATATAGCCCATTTTAGGATAGCTGATGCCTTTTGGGTAAAGCTTTAAAATGCATTAAATGTATCAGTCAAAATCAAGTAACTTTTAATGTATAATGTACATACATATAATGTATTATTTAAACAATTGATTATTAGTGCTGTCAGATCGATTATTCACGATTAATCGCGTCTAACATAAAAGTTTGTGTTTCTATAATATGTGTGTGTGTATACTGTATGTACGTATATGTGTGTGTGTGTGTGTATGCATTTATATATATACATATATGCGCACACACACACACACACACACACACACACCACACACACATATATATATGCATATATTACACATATATTATATATGCATATACAACACATATTAAACACAAACTTTTGTTAGATGCGATTAATCGCAATTAATCGATTTGATAGCACTATTGATTATAAAATATTTTTTAACATTTTATCTTTAGATGTTATATTTGTCAGAAGGGGACAATTCGTTTCATAGACCTTATGCACCAGAGAAACAAGATCTGTAGAATTTTGTGTTTGAACTCCTGATTTTGCGGTAGCTCTGTATATTTCTATGGCATCGCTGTTGAAGAGTAATTAGCTGGAGTAATTAGTGGATTTACAGTTATCATGAGAATTGTAATATTTGAAGTGGATGTCATAACAGATGTTAGTTGACCGAGAAGGTTTTAAAACAAGCGGTTCTTTCATAAAGCCGTAAGATCTTACCTTCATGCTGTGAAAATACAAACCGTAAGACAGAACACAACGAGCGCAGCGCTGAAAAGGGGCGGGGCTACGTGAGGTCTATATTGGATTATAATAAATATAAATATAAATATAAGAAATATCAGCATTAAATGTCTTTTAAGGTCAAATTCAATGGTAAAACTGGTAAATGGTAAAATATATATATTTAAAGCCTGGAAAAGGCACCCCTTTCATATAATCTCTATCCACTAATCTTAAAATTTCAGCCATGTTACTAATATTTTTTATAGTAATAATAGTGAACTATTCATCATTTTTCAATTTGTCAAAATATCCACTTGTGTGATAACTCGTAATTATTTGTACGACTTGCTGAAATTATATGAGATTGTACAATTTGGATTATACTAAAACACAGTTTTATAGTTTATTTTCCTATTATAATTTTGGTTTTGAGGTTTAAGGGTTAAGGCTTTATGTTTGGTCTAGGCTTAGATTTGGTTTCTCTAGCAAATTGTTCCCTCTTCTCATGAGACCGTGCTGGAAATATCAGCATTAGATTCATTAAGTCAAAATAACTTCCCCTCCTTCTTGCAGAACCATCTCCTTTCTTCTCTGATGATGTGTTTACTGGCGCGAGGGCGGGGCAACCTGTCACTCACATGAGATCGACCAATAGCAAACCACAACCATCCAACGAACCAATCAGTTCCCGATGAACAAAATCAAGTCTCGTCCCAAAATTTTTCTTGTTTGAGAAGCCAAATATGTCACAATGACAACCTACGTTTCATGCCGACTTTAACACTGCAATTTATTAACACTAAAACGCATAATTTATCTGATTAATAATTCTCAATCTCACAAAATGACGGTTAAAAATCACCTCATCCGTTTCACAGAATGACCCGGCAGCACTCGTGCAATACATAATAGCATAAAACCGGGGTAAGACTCATTTCAGAAAGGGCATGGAGTGCAAATAAGGAAAAAACATCCACCAGGCCGACCTCTCATTACATATACTTCTGCTTGTTGTTTCCGTAGCAATAAAGTGGCAGACATTGGAACTGGTCTGTTGAGCCATTGTTATCATCTCTGACCATCTGCTACCGAAGGCTGACATTCCATCTCATTTGCATGGTAACTGATATGGGGGGAGGAGAGATTGTGGGTGGAGTGGGATGGGGTAAAGGGGGGGTGTGTTTGGAAGGACATATGCCCAAACCCCCATCACAACAATATATACGTGAAAGTTTAGCTTTTTAAGGGACGCAATTCAACGCAAACACGCACCTGCATGCACATGTTAGGAAGAGCAGGATAAATCAGTGTGTGCATGTGGAGAGAAAAAAAAAACTGTCTGTTCCTCCCCTCTGTGCGCCGGTTTTTATGTTTTGCGGATGTGGGAGTGGAGTGAAGTGTGTGTGTGTGTGTGTGTGTGTGTGTGGTAGTGGAGGGGTTGCTGTTGATGTGCAAATGTGCATCATATTGAGAGCTTGTGAATAGGGAGGTGTGACGTAGAAAGAGAGCAGAACGCAGGTGCTTATCTCGGGGCTGTCACAGACATAGTGTGTCATATTCCTGGGGACTACCTTTCAAAAGCTACCGGCTCCAGCGCTAGAGCATCAGCCGAGCAGGGACCACACAATCCGCAGCTAACTTTCAGCAGCAGTCAAGTAGGTTGGTGCTACGCTTCTTTCTTTTTTTTTTTTTTTTGATGTGACAGTAGCTGTAGCCGTCTGTGGTCGGTGTTTGGGTATCAAATCGAGCTGTTTGTCTTTGAACTGACAGGATGTGTTGCTGTTGACAGCTTAGTACAAAAGAAAAGTTTTGAATGGGAATTAGAATTTAGAATTGTAACATTTACTTAATCTTTTATTTAATAAAAGATAAATTTGTCTTTTTATTTATTGTTTTAAAAAGTAAAATACAGATTTTTTCTCTCTAGCTTTTATTGTATTTTTTAATTAATTTTTTACTTTTTTGAGATTAGCTTTATTGTTCGCTGAAAGCGACTTCTGTTCGCTCTAGGATTCAGAGGGCGCAAGGGCAGATTAGACAGCTCAAACTGTGTATTTGAAGAAGAATTACCTATTTTTAATCACACAGATAACAGTAGATGTTGTCTACCTAAATGAAAGTCGCTGTGCGTGTGCCGGAGGGTTTAAAGCGAGTCTTAGACGTGTTAGCATTGTGTGTTAGCACAAAGCTTGGGCTTTCGGTACAGCAGCTGAGCACACACAGCCCTTCCTGTCTTTCATCTCAAACTTTCAGGCTTCGGGCTGCGTTAACACTGCCTTCTATCCTGCTGTCTTTAGGTTGTACGGCATTTTGGTTTTGGTTTGGTTTTAAGCAGTTGCCTCCTGGAAAGCAAGCTCAGATATGTGTTCATGTGGCGTCATGGATAAAACAGACTTTAGCATTGTGTTTTTGTCTGAGGGTTTACGTTTGAAACTTTTAGATGAGCTAAACCTGGATGTATGCATGAAGGAAATTTTCATTAGAAATTAATAGTGTTTATGGCATTTTATAAAGCAGTTATTTTAGTACACTTTAACTTCACATGTGAGCTGGATTTTCTAAAATAAATTTTTTTAATTCTGGAGTCACTGCCATGTCAACAGGTTAATTTTCTATTGATATTTTTTCACTGCTGTTGATGAACACTTTCAATACAAGAACTTTTTCTCAGGCCAAAAATATTTATTACTTAAAACACCTAGTTTAGTCAATGCTTTGTTATCTAAAATTAGTCAACGTAATTTTAACAAATGAATCATCATATTACCACACTGTGGTTATTAAATTGATTTGTATGCAGTACTATGCAAAGACAATCTTCATAAAATAATATTTTAGTGAAAATGCCAGTATTTTGTTAATCTAACAGAATATTTAACTAAAAACTACAGTAGTTTTGTTTGTTTAAAGCCAAAATCTCTAATAAATCAGATTACGTGCATCACCTTTAAATTATTATTTTAACTATTCGTTTTGTCATTCACCACTACTAAAGCAAAGTCAACAGAATTGTGTCACTTAAGCAAGCTGAATGATGTCTTATCTTCTACTGTCAGGCTCATTACAGGAGCGCAACAGTTTCATCCAGTCGTGTGAGAGATCAGGGAACTGTCCATGGTGCTGCTCACCAAACTGGTGCTGAACACTCTCTCTTCCAGTCACAAACCACCCTCGGCTTTGTTGAAGGTCATCTGGGTTCGGCTTTAACCTTCATGACCTTTTGACCTGCTCGTTTACGCCTACTCAGCTGTTAGAAAACACCAAACCACGAGTACAACTCCCAGTACAACTCAAATTAACACTTCGGTTCAGCTTCGTAATGCTGAACATCAACACGCTGCCATTTGCGATGCCATTTTAGCCCAATAAATCAAGAGATACGACACCAAAACGTTCACATGGTAATTGTGTACCCGTGTAACATCTTGTTACCTGTTTTTGTTTTTTCCTGAACCCCTTACACAAAGCCATCCATGCACAAACTTCACTTGGTTAATCCAGGCAAATGAATTTTGTGGGTTTAATTCAACAAGGTTTTAAAAATGTTCCATCTGCTGTGGAGCAGCTGGTGATAGACTGAATGTAATTAATTACTTAACTTTTGAACAGTAGTCCAGGAAAACAGAGCGCTGTGTGTGTGTGTGTGTGTGTGTGTGTGTGTTGGAGAAATGCAAGTGAAATCAGGAGCATGGCAGGAAGATTACACACAATAGAGCAACGTTTGATTTTTAGCACCGACCGTTTGATGCGATGACTCCAGAATTATATTCGCAATTAACTGAAAATGTCCAAATGAAAACAAAAGCCACTGAATCCTCTCCATCTGATTGGCTTTAGCGTTTGTGAGAGATTTAAGCGATGCATCAAATGTTTCTTTGAATCTGTAGGCAGATATCTTTCATATGACAGATAACCGAATATGATTGTGTGAATTGAAAAAAATAAAAAATCCAGCATGAAGATCAATTTGTACTCGGGCAAAAATAGAAGTAAGTGAAAAAGTAAAGCAGGAAAAGGCAGTGAGCCATGTTGTGTAATTAAAATTACATGGGCCTTTTTTGACACTTTTTTTCCCTCTGAATATATTTCAGCATCTACCTTGATAGCAGTGTTACCTCATTGGCTGCGGGTGTGTTTGTTGGCCTAACTATAAAGGATCTGCCTGCACCCTTGTGGGTTGGGAAGAATTAGGATTTATGAATTTATTTCCTCTGTTGTATTGTTTAAACAGCTTTGGTTCAGTTTTGATCCTTTCCTATGCCTTTGAGGCTGTTCCATGGTGTCAGCTGTTGACTGATAGTAAGAGAACTGCCGCACAGTATGAATGAAAGAGAAGTAGCGGTTGGTAAACACTGATAAGGGATAAATAGAAAGCGGTCAGGCAGAGATAGTTCAGTGGGAGCCCAGATTGTGTGCGGTCTGGTAAAATGAGATTCTAAGCCTGTCCTTTTTTATTCTCCCCCCCCCCCCCCCCCTTTAACCACACCATCCACCACCCCTTCACCACACACACACACACACCACCCCTTCACCACACACACACACACACACACACACACACACACACACACACACACCATCCACCACCCCTCCGGATTGCGTTTGTCTGGAAAATCTCCAGTGACCTCGCTCGGCAAGTCCTAGGCTTTAGAAATCTTTCTTTTTTTTTTTTTAATGGTGTGTGTGTGTCTCTGTTTGTTTTGTCTACTGACATGGGTCAAGTTAGCCAATAGACATGTCCCTGCTGATTATGGACAGCTGCCACTAATGTGAGTCTCACCTTAATGCATTTTACATGGAATTATGAGTAGAAAGACAATTTTGGTGTCAGAAGGACACAGCAGTCTGTGTAACGTTACCAAACGTCGCTCTGATATTAAAACACATTTCTTTTTGTTTTCAAGAGCGATATTGACATTTTGGCATTTTTTTTGCATTGTTTTCCCCCAAAACACTGTAGTAATTGAAGTAACACTATATGTTTTGTTTTTTGTAGTCATGGTCCTAATAAAAATATTAAGGAAAAAAAATTTATATTTAATTTTTCATTAATAGTTTTATATTTGCATCGCTTTGATTTTGAAGAGGGATTTTTTCAACGCACTCTATATCTTTATTTTTTCCCCCAAAACTTTGGAGTATTAATAATAAAACTAATTGTACCTTATTTCAGCATGCTCACAGTAGAAAAATTAAGGAAATATTTGTTTATAAAAATATAGCAATCAGAATTTGTTCATTTATAGTGTTACACTTAACATTTACATCGCTTTGATTTTTAAACACGTTTATTTTTGTTTTGAAGGGTGAAATTGCCAATGCACTCTTTATAATTTTTTGCTAAAGAAAAAAATAGCACAATTTTTTTAATTTTTTTAGTCGTTGTCACAGCATAAATAAAGTGATGCAAGAATAAATGCATAGGAATTTTAAAATATTTGATATTTAATTAATAGTTTGATATGCTTTATGTACTTACATTTTTTTTAGTTCTATTTAAATAGAATATTTATGCTAATTCTACACTGGATATTTATCCTAATTTTGCATCTTTTGTAACTATTAATAAATACTAACATTTAAATATTATAAATTGCATTTACTATATTCATGTTCAATGTGTTAAGCCACGAACTGATGTTTTATTTAGGTTCATATATGAAAGCATTCTGATCTTTATTTATTTATTAATTCATTTTTTGACCTTTGCTTTGCTTTTTTTTTTTTTTTTTGCTTTTTTGTTTATCCATCTTTTATGAGATTAGACAGTCCTTCATAAGTTATACCTTGAGGGTCACCATGTGGTATATTTATACTGAAAATAGTTCAGCCCATTGTGCGTCGCTGCCTAATGAGATTGGTGGTTAAATGAATGACACAAAGGCTGAAGGGGGGCGAGCTGGGGGGATAGAGACCCAAAGCACTCGCTTTCCCCTCTCGCCACGCGACACAACAGCAAGACACGGCGTAACCCCGACCCCACCTCCTCTGCTCTCCACTAACAACACCTTTCATGTCGCTGTGAAAAGCTCGCGTGGATGTGGTAAGTCAGGTGGCCCTTCACTAACCCGCTGACTGTGTTTGTGTCCGTCTGTGTTTGTTAAGAGAAAGAGAGGGAAGTGGAGAGGTGGGCTGGGGGTGAGAAAGATGCTTGGCTGGATGGAGGGCTTGATCTGTGAAATGCATCAAGACAAGTGCAGTGCTTTTCGTACGCTGTCATTTCCAGGGTCGTGTTTGAGAGGGGTGATGCTCCTGGAAGCATGTTTCTGAGTCAGAGTTGAGACACTCTTCTTTAGATAAAACTCTTCACTGTAATTAATACATTGTTTGTCTTTCCGTATGCACGCCTTACTTTTGTGTTCGCCTCAATGTCCTCATCTGTAGCTGTGAAGCTTGTTCATTTGGGAACTAGTAGTTTTTGTTTAGTTCTGCTTTGGGAAGCGTGGCTTTTGATCATATGCAGGGCGAGTTGACATACATGTATCGCAGGGAAAACTAAAGTTGGTTCTTCCAAGATGCGAGTCAAAAGCCAGATTTAGTGGACTTTACGCTGGATGATTAACTGATTATTTCAGGATGACTGTTGAATCAGAGGGTCAATTGATTTTTTTTCCCGCTTTTCTCAAAGTTTGCTTCCGCACAGTTGCTTTTAATAATGTGATTAAAGTAAAACAATTATAATAATTTAAACCGATATTTCATGTCTACCATTTTTTTTTTTTTGTGTGTGTAATTTAGTTATTTTTAATATTTCTCTTTGTCATAATATAAAATAGTGATTTTGTTTTCCCACAAATTTGGCATAACATTTACAATGCAACAATATTGAAAATTTATATTTTATAGTTTGCGACATGGCTTGTTATTTTTTAAATAAGTGTGTGGTTCAGATGTGATACACACACACACACACACACACACACACTCACTCAGTGTAATATCTAAAGTTGTGGTCAATCACAATCTGATAAAAGCAAATGCAGAGAGTTTGAAATCTGGAAATTGTAACAACTTCAATTTATAAAGTACTTCTTTATTGAACATTTGGTCCTTTGAAAGATGCATATCTTTTTTTTTTTTCTGGCTATGAGAATATGGGTTAAGAGTGTTCAGAATCCATCCTCTTTATTAAATCCTGGGGGTTATGTCAAATTTACATTTCCTTAAAGATTATTCATTTTACTGATGCATATAATCATGTGTAAGTTCCATCTGCTGGTCTGGGAAGCTGGTTTTAAACTCATAATGTGGCTTTTTTGACCTTTTAAGTAGAAAATAGTGTGACCTCACTGTAGGGTCACGTGAGTGTGTGAGTGTGTGTGTGTGTGCATGCGTGCACGATTGTCCCTAGAAGTGAGTTGAACTTCCCTATGAGGACATTTTGATATGTTTTTATTTTGAAAAAATAATTTGTGTATTAAACATATAAATATAGAGATTTTTTTCATTCTAAAAATGCTAAAAGTGTTTCATATTGGGTTATAGAGTTACATATAGTAATTATATATATATATTTATATCAATATAATTAGCTTTAAATAGTAGTGTGTGTGTGTCTGCTGTTGTTCTACACTTATGCTAACAGAAGCATTGTAGTTATTAGGATCAAATAAGGCAATTACAGAAATGTTTGCAAATGTTCTCGGAGAGTATTACTTGCGTAGGCATCATTTATTGTAAGCACCTTAAAAGCAAGTTGTAAAACCAAGTTTATGACAAAAGTGTGCACGCATCCATTCTGTTTATTAGAAGATTACAGAATGAGACTTCATAAATCCATGATCCTGATCCCTCAGCCCGTTTGGACATTTTAGTTAAATCAGAATTCCCCACTAGACCTCTTTTTAATGCATAAAATACTTAGGCGCAACTCTTTCCAAACAAAGCTTACTCGGACTGGGAATTCCTATGCCAGAGGTAAATCCGAGTTAACATGGATTTAGACTGGCATGAGTTAAAGGACTAGAGTTTGTAATCCAGGTGGCCTGGGGATTTCGCCACACACTGGCAAAAATCACTTAAAACTCCCCGAACAGCCTGAGCTGCAGGATCCAGGCTGAAATGATGACAGCACAGCGGAGATGTGCTGAAGCTGAGCTCATGGTGCTGGTGTCTGTGTAGATGCCAAAGAGGACTTTCCAGCGTGTTATAGACCTGCTCGCTCTGCTTTATATAGGGATTTGACACCGTTTTGCGTTGAAGATGCTCAGCCTGTGCATGTGTTATGAGGTGAAGTGTCACATGTGCCTCAAAGAACCCCATTAATAAGGCTCAAGTATCCCTCATCTTTACTGTTCCTATTGTGCTCATATTAACTCATTTTATACATCATATACAATATTTAGAAGTAATAATGATCAGTAATACTATTTAAGCTGCTTTTAAACAAGTAAAACTATTGTGACTCACAAAGTAGTGCATAGATTCTACTTTGAGTGTAAAACTTTACAGATTACACTTTATTATTATTTTGTGTCTTTATAGTGGAAATGAAATAATGACATTAATTGCAATTAGTTTTAATCTATTAATATTATTTTATTTTATTTTTTAAATTGATACTGTTATTTCAAGTAGCGCATATATTGTACTTTGAGTGTAAAACTTCACAGATTATACACTGTCATATTTTTGTCCTTATAGTGGAACTGAAATATTGACATAAAGGAACTATGATAATTAATTAATGAATAATAATAATAAATTTTTAAATTGATACTATTATTATAATTAGCACATATATTCTACTTTGAGTGTAATTTTTTTTTGTCCTTATAGTGGAAATGAAATAATGATATTATTCACAATTAGTTGTGGTTTTAATCTATTAATGTATATATATATATATATATATATATATATATATATATTTTTTTTTTTAATAGATACAATTTTAATTATAAGTAGCTCATATATTCTACTTCAAGTGTAAAACTTGACAGATTACACATTATTATATTTTGGTCCTTATAAAGGAACTGAAATAATGACATTAAACACAAATTAGTTGTGGTTATTTATTTTTTATCATTTATTATTATTTAATAAATTATTTTTTAAATTGATACCATCATTGTAATTAGCACATATATTTTACTTTGAGTGTAAAACTTGACAGATTACACTATCATATTTTGTCCGTATAAAGGATTTTTTATATATTAATATTTTATTATTATTATCATTTGTTTATTTATTTATTATCCTTTTTTTTTTTTTTTTTTTTTTTTTTTTTTTAAAGTATAAGTATTTAATTGTCTAATCCTTTGACCGCCACAACATGTTTACATTGCTTTAAACTGCAGGTTTAACAAATCAAAATTCAAGTTCTCAGGTTGGGAATCACTAGTGTATTGGGAAAAAGTTACTTTCCCCCCCCCAAAAAAATTTCTAATTTTGAAGAAAGCAATGTATGCGAAGTGAATCTAAATTACAAGTGTAATTCACCCTCACTTGCATTGCCAGATTGTTTTGGGGTTCAATTTCATAATCAGAGCTCAACACTGTCAGTGGCCGCCAGTTTCCAAACATATGCCATGAAGGGCAACCTTTCCCTTTTTCCCTCTCTCCGTCTCACATGCTGCTGAAACAAGTGAGCAAACAGGAGGGCCAGTGTTTGTGGAGGATGAAGAAGCTATGGTGAAGTGGAGTTGTTTAATGACAGGAACAGCTGACTCATTAGGCAAGTGCAGTGAAAGGTAATTAACCCTGGGAAAAGTACAGCTGCCATGCGAGCTGTTCATTTCAATCTTATTAGGAATCAGGAGTTTAAAGGGTCTTCTCCTTTCAAACCCTGCCCGTGATATAGGCCTACTTTCCCCCCTTTCTCTTTTTCCATTTTTTTTTTTTAACCCAGGGGCTTCAGAGCCTGGAGACCTGCCTTTTGTGCTCCAGGATTTAGCTGGAATGGTAGCCACGGCTTCAACAAATTGCCGACCACCTGGTAGTACTCATGCATCCTCTCTATTGAGATACCTTCCCGTCCTGAGACAATGGGCCGGATCAGTGCGTGCTGATAACGGAGAACAGGCGTGGAAGTTGTCCCTGCTAACACCTGGCCTCGATTGTGGCATCTCATTTTCGTTTCAGATGCCCTTTTATGCTTCTCCAAAGCACATTAAGGGAAGCGATAGGTCAGCCTTTGAATTGAAGATGTAGAGACAATGCAGTTGTTAGCATAAATAAATATGTTCACGCTGCCCAGTAACTTTTCTGAAATATATTTGTGTCCCTAAGCTAGGTCTTTTACTAGACCTTAATGAAGTATCTCTCGCTGTTCAGATGGGACTGTATTTTAAAGGAGCTTCAGTAAAGGCCATCAGACTTTACACATTTTTTGATTTTTTGATTGAAGTGCCTGACAATATTATTTAGCTCTTTTGGAGCCAGTTTTATTAACCGAATGATGAATGAATGAACCAATGAATGAATGAATGAATGAATTAATTAATTAATGAATTAATTTATAAAATAAATAAATAAATAAAATTTATTATTTATAATGAATTCGACCAGTTTTATTAACCGAATGATGAATGAATGAATTAATTAATTTATTAAATAAATAAAATGTATTATTTATAATGAATTCGACCAGTTTTATTAACCGAATAATGAATGAATGAAGGAATTAATTTATTTATTTATTAAATAAATAAATAAATAAATAAAATGTATTATTTATAATGAATTTGACTATTGCAAACAACATTTTGTATCATGTGTTGGCAAATGGATATTTTTTTATTATATATATTGTTTAAAGTTTAAATTGTTATATATATATATATATATATATATATATATATAACAGTGTGTGTGTGTGTATATATATATATATATATATGTATGTATGTATGTATATATATATTACAATGACTTCTTACTATTGCAAAAATTATGTATATTATATATTACAATATACTGTATTTGTCTATATATATATATATATTGTAAATGTTATATATACATAATATAATATACATAATTTGATATGTATTATATATCCAAAAAATACACATGATAAAAAATGTTGTTTGCAATAGTAAGAATGCGTTATAATAAATAATATATAATTCAGTTCAGATAGATAGATAGATAGATGGATGGATATTTAATTATGTGATATAGTGTTTAGTTTCATAGGAGTATTTGATCTATTTCTGTGCTCCATTAAATGACTTATTAATTTATTTGGTCACTTTTGCAGAATTGTTTGCACGAGCTTTAACTTCGGAGCTCTACAAACGCCACGTTTCCATTGCAAACAACCTTTTTTTTTTTATCATCTGCGTTTGCTGGCAGATTTCTCATAGAATAATTTATCAGATGAGAAATGCTTTAAACAGTTGGAAACAAGTGTATCTTTGAAGTTACTCCCACATTAGACCTAGGGACAGATGATGCACTTTAAGGTAATTATACTGAAACTAATTATGCTTGCCCTAGAAAGAAAACATAGCCTCATATTCCAGGAGCTAACAGAAGTTAAAATAGCAGCTTTTTGAGTTCTCAGATTTCACAGTTTAAAGTCTCTGGCATGAAGTACATGGAGACTGATATCTCGCGTTTACACACACCCGCCCCTTCTAATCTCAGGCGTCCCCTTTCTTTACATCTCCCTGCCTTTGTTTTTTACGCAGAAGGGCCTATATAGTGAATGATCATTGTGAATATTTCTTTTTTTAGATTTGATCAATCTTTGATGTGCATGTAATTAATTTCCATTGAAGTAAAAAGTATCAAAGCGACGTACAATAATGGATTGTGTTCAACTCCACCCAGTTCAGACATATGTCACTGTTTGCTTCACACCTCCGCATGCTTTCTTATTTCAAAAAGCATGTAAACAAAACCCCCAACCGCCCTTCCGACGCGCATTCAATTGCAATTATTTTCTTCCTTTCTTTCCCCTTTTTTCGGTTACAGTAAGACATTCAGCGCAAGGGGAAAATGAAAGTAAAACGCCGCTATCTCTCGCTTTGCGCTTTATTACGCCGCAACAGAAAAACACTTAGCATGTAAAATGAATGTGGAAATTATTCCTGGGGTAAACTATAAACACACAAGTTACCCCTCCCACCCCCCCCCCACCACCATCCTCCTAGATCAGAGTGTAATTGCCAGTAATCAGGTCTGTTTGCAGCTGATAAAACCTCTCTGAATGCGTGGAACCCTCTTTGTATGATGACTCAATTATGCCCGAAGTGGCTCATCAAACCTGGACCATCAGCAGCTTTAATAAATAAGGAGGCACAAACTTGCTGCAGGCGCATTGTGATTCCATTCATTCCATAATTAAATCCATTCCTGGCTTAACCCTTTTCCAGCCAGACGCTACAGACAAACAAAAAGAGGGAGAGAGCGAGATAGAAAGAGAGTGGGTGACCTTGCAATGAGATCCTGTGTGTCTTCATAACTCTCTCTGTGCGATACTAGCGAGACAGGTGATATGGAGAGAGAGAGAGAGAGGAGAAGAAAACAGGGAAAGGTGATTGGAAGGAGAGAGAAGAAGGGAGGGAGGGAGGTATCTGGGTGGAGATAGAGCTGGAGGTCTTTATTTATTCATTGTTTAGTGCCACATAGTGCTTATTCCGTAATTACACTGAAAGTACAATCTAATCATAACAGTCATTCAGGAAGGAAAAGGGCACTGAGTGCGCTTCGGATGTTTTTTACGCTTATTTCTTTCTGCTTTTTTTTTTTTACCCTCTATCATCTTACAAAGTCGAGATACTAAGACAAAACTTAATGCGAGCGAGAGAGCACTTGTAGGCGTGCACGTTTAATAAAAAAAATGATTTTTTTTTTTTGAAATACACTTCTGAAAAGTCTAAAAAAGTGAAATGCAAGATAAATAACTTGGACAAAACGTGTGCGCAAAAATGCACTTTCAGTGGAAGTCTGTGGGAATATCGTTGCTTGCTGCATAGACCTTTTGTTGAATTTTTAATACATTTATATTTTTAACCATCAGTTTCTAACTTGTGTTTAATCACAAAATTAATTAGGTTTGTTTTTATTGCTATTATTTACATTTATTATGTACATTTATTAACTGCTATTCATTTTTATCCATTTGTCAACATTCTGAAATCTAACATCCAAAATAAGTGTTTGCTTTATCAAAAATTATTTTAGTATCATTAATATTTTCTATTAATAATTTGAGTTAGTTTTTTTTCCTCTTTCATTTCATCGAGGTTTTTTTTGCCGTTTTATTAGTTTTTATTAATTTTTTTCCAAATAAATCCATTTTTTTTTTATTATTATTCATTTTTACTTTATTTTAGTACTTTAAATTAGTAAAGTTAGTAATATATTTAATTTTATTTCAGTTACCGTTTATTTTATTTTATTTCAAGTATTGTTGTTTTTTTTGGTAACACTTTATTTTACAGTGTTCGTGTAATTACTATAGTAATAACTATAATTTATGCATAATTGCATGCAGCTACCCCTAAACTAAACCCTAATCCTAACCCTAACACTATAGTAAGTACATTTAGTTAATTACTCTCTAACATGGACACCTTAATATAAAGTGTAACCTGTTTTTTTTATGGTTTTAGTTAATGATAATCACCCTGCTTCCGTGACACTAATTTGGTTTACTTTGTCACTGATTGTTTACTAATAACCCAAAATGGAAGTGAATTCTGTGTCAAATATAAGTTAAAACAAAGTTTGTACGCTTGCCCCATAGACGTCCATTGTAAGTGCATAACTCTCAATGCACGTTTGTTTTTCCTTAAAATATTTCCGTGTTAATCAACAGAATGCACAAATATTGTCGCATAACTTGCAATTTAACCTTGAACACTATTTCTGTGCATGTCGTAATAAAGCTAAAGATGATTTGAGGTTTGATTACCAGCAGTCGTCCCCTGAGCGGTTAAATCCAATGAGCGATTGTGATGCTGATAACAAACATAATTACCATTTGCATTGTGTCGTTGTCTGTTTGTTTGTCTTATTTTCGGTGATGTTAGCATTCATGTGTTAAAGACTAGAAATGTGCTAACATTGTTACCCGGCCTTTAATGATAGCGTGTGCGTTTCTGTTTTGACCAGAAAATGTCATTCATATTTTCTTTCTCATTTGTGTATGTTAACACTAATCTTCTTTGTATGTATGTTTTTAAGGGTCGCCGTGTCGTTTGTTTGAATCAAATCACGCCCATTGATGTCTAGAGGCTGTAAAGTGCAACTCTCTCGTCGGGCTCAGACGGGGCTTTGAGAAAAAGAGCAGATGGGTTAGGGCAAAGTGCAGCGGCCGCATACACACACACGCGCAGACGTACACACACACACACGCACGCCGCATCAGGAAGCACTATCTCCTTGGAGACCGCAAGGCCATGCACATTAGTGGCCCGGCCCTCAGAGGGACGCTGTCTGCGCGCAGAAGGGGCGAGAGAAACCCCCTTATAATGATTCAGCAGATGACGGGCCGCTCAAGGAGTGGGCCGTTTTTCTTCTTATGCTAATGAGGGGGGCCCCCTCCTCGTCCCCGGGCCCCTGTGCTCGTGTGGTGGCGGGGGCCAACGGGCAAAAGATGCTGGGAGTTTTTAGCCATAATTAACACAAAGCTCTCTCTCTCTCTCTCTCTCTCTTTCTCTCTCTCAAAGCCAACAGGCATGAATGGCTCACCAATAGCGGAGCTCAGGCGTTGTGTAGCGCAGCGTTTAAATTGTCCCGATGCGCGCAATCACACAAAACTCTTCCCGGATTAACCATATTAATTACACACAAGCTATTTGATTTCTGTCAAGCAATCAATTTGCATCTTGTTAAGAAAGCCACATGAGGTCTTGTCTGGTAATTCGCTCCCAGTTTTCTCAACGGCACCGTTTGTAACATTCACGGTTAGCGCTTCGAACAACTCCTGAATGTCGTCGTCCAAGTGGAAGTGAATTTAAAAGAAGTGTTTTTAAACTGTGCACTGTTACCTAAAAATGGCAAAAAAAGTATTATTTAATGTGACTTTGAGTGCATTGAGAACAGATTTAAATAGATTTTTAAAGTTAAAACTGCACATTTGAATGTTTTACATGAATCAGAAATGTCTTATAACTGCAGTTTATGTGGTCATGTTTTCACTTAAGGCCACATTTGTGAGTTAAACATTTATTTCACACTAGTTATACTCCGTAAAGTGCAATTCAAGTTGCCCTTGATATCTTTTGTCTTTCTTTCTTTCACTCTGAGCATGAATAGCGTTTCTGTTCGAACAAAAATGTAGCCGTCCATTAAAAATGAACTGTGTCTTTAAAAAGTATGCACAAGCTAATAAATGTCATACGAATGATTTAATATGACTAAAGCATTGAGTTAGTGATTTTCAAAAGGGTAGAAATATCTTTTTAATGTTTTACAAAAAAAAAGTTCTTATAACTGCTGTATTTTGTGTCATGTTTTCTCTAAAGGACACATTTGAGATTAAAAAATGGATTCCACACTTTAGTCATTCAAAAATACTTGTCCTTGATATCTTTTGTCATTTTCTTCTTCACTCAGAGCATGAATGTCACACTCACATCATAGAACAGCTGAAGAAACGTGTGTGCAGTAACCGGAGCGGCCCGCTGGGACCTCGCAGAACATCTTATTCATTACAGGCCAAACTAACAAAGGTAAAATAAGTCATTGTTTCTGCAGTGGATATATATATATATATATTGGCCATTGATTCAGGAAGGAGTATCTCGCACGTGCACTTCCAGTAGTTTATACACTCTTGTTCATATGTATCAATTTGTGGACAATAAAACTGAATTTGCCTCTGTTTTTCATGTTAGTGTGTATTTACATGCTACATAATCATTTAAGCCTATGAAAGTAGAAAAAGTATTGCACCACACTGTACTCTAGTAGCTATTCTGAGTACTTTATCTAATTTTTTTTTTTTAATTTTTTTTATTTAACATTTTCTGTGTTAGCACAATGGAAATGCACTATGGGGCAACTGTTATTCATAACTATGTTAGTGTATAACTATCAACATAGTTTGGGTTTTCTAACGTTTTAGTATAAATCATTTCTGAGTGTGTGTGAGATTTTTGTGTGTGTTTTTAGCCTATATGATACGCAATCATTTAAAAAGTATTGTTACCAGTACAACACTGCAAAAAGGCAAGAAATTATAACATATTATTTAATATGAACGAACTTGATTATTTTAGTGTGCAGACAATGCAGCTTCTTTAAGTGATAGTTGCACAGTATATTATAGTAAAGCATGCACAGTTTGTTTGTAGTTTGTCTGGGGAATCACTTGTGCCATTGTTTAAAGTTGTTTTTGGCAGGCTTTGTTGAAACTGACGTGATACCTGAGGTCGGCGGCGCTTGTTGACATATGGTTTGGTTTTGTAAGGTGGTGATGTGTAATTTAAGGGATTGTTAGTGAGCAGCTGTTGCCTGATCGCTCTCCTCCTCATGTCAAAGTTTCCGCTCTGAACATCCCGAATATCAAATTACGTAACCCTCGAAATCTGCGTAACCTTTGTTGAAATAAAGCCCTGTGCTTGTCGGGGGGCTAATAAAAGCTTTCTTTTCACTTTCACAGCGAAACAATACAGAAATCACGATACAAAAACCTGGCTCTCTTAGTTTTTAATAGTTTCAGCTTTCAAGAGGTGTTCAGAAAAGCCCGTCCGGAAGCGTCAGGCCACTTCTGGCGTTGTGTGTGTGTTAGCGTGCGTCTGTGTGTACACGAGCGAGCCAGTGTAATGAACTAATCAGGTACATTAGTTTTTACAGAATGTAATCTATAGTGTTTGGGAGTTGTTTGTCTCAATAGGGGCCCCCAGTAATCAAAAGTAATGAAGCTATTACGCGTCGGGAGCCGGGAGAGGGCCGGCGTGGCATTAAGAGTGGGCCACATAAAAGGTTTATTAAAGGAAATTAAGGTCCATCAATGCCACACCTGCTCCCCCTATTATAAATGTATGACAGGTCAGTGGCTTCAATCACAACAGCCAAGCCGAGAGAAGGGGAGATAGGAGTCATGTTTCCCATTATAAGCGAAGTAACAGCCCAGCCAGTGACTCACCGAGCTCACCAGACCCTCCGACCGCTATAGAGCGCCATCAGCCCAGAATAATTACATTTAATAGGTTTTATTTGGGATCAGCAAGGCACTGCTGGCAGAGAGAAACCGAGAGAGAGGGAGACTGAGTGAGTGAGTGAGTAGGTGCACCGGTATTAACAACTCTTTTTGTCTAAACACACACACACACACACACACACACACACACACACACACTACTACTTTTGTTTGTCGCTGGTTTTTGCATTATTAAATTTTTGCTCGCCCCTGTCTCACCCTCTTAAAAGTGAAGGCCTGTCTGACTGTACTCTGTTTGCTGCTGTAGTTCTGTGCAGATGCTAAGTCAATTAAATCAAGCCAAAATATGAAGCTCGGCACACAATGCACATAATGGACCTGAGCCACTGCGAACACTGTGAAATTTCCCTCTTTTATTTGTCATAAAGTTCATTGACCTTTCATTTCTTGCGCTGACGGCTCATTGCACGCTCCAGGAATCATTTGATTGGATTAGTTTTTTTTACTACTATTATTTACTGTAATCCTAGAATTTTAAACTTATTCATTCTTTTCTCTTTTTTTTTTTTTTTAAGATCTAAAGTTGTGATGCCTTGCAGATGGGGTGTTTCTGAAATTGCAAATGAAGTGCTTGCAATGTGATAAACTCTTTGCATGACAATAATCTGGCTTACTTATTAATAACCTAAACTGACAGGAACTTAGCTGTCACTCTGATGATGAGATCCTGTTGAGATGAGTTATTAAACAGGATTATAAATCTCTGGAATTGAAAATTGCTATTTGTTATTAACTTTTTTTCTGTTTTTATTTCCAGATGGAGTCTGACAGTGAAGAGAATCGCAGCGAAACATGTGATGGCACAAGTAAGTGCTTCACAAGTTTAAATATATATACTAACTTTGATAATATAATATAACGTAACATGACATGACATGACATGACATGTGACATCATATGACATATAACGTAATATAACATATATCAGTATAACATGATGTGTAACAATATAACATAACAACAAAATATATAACATAACAAATAACATAGCAGTTTAAATTATCTAGTTTATATATATATATATATACATACATATATATATATATATATATATATGAACATATATATATCTATCTATTGTATATGTTTATATATATATATATATATATATATATATATATATATATATACTGTATACTGTATATATAATTATTATCTATTTTTATTGATATTAAATAACAATCTGTATTTATTAGGTTAATAAATCTTTTTTTAATTAATTCTTTATTAAGGTTCAGATCAAGTAGTTATATCTAGCTTGACTTTTTATATTTTACTTCATATAATTATCAACCGTATACTCAGCGCTTTATATTCAAATAGTTAGAAATGTCAGCTCTTATTTACATATTTTAATTAACATCTGCTTAGCATTTTAAAAAGTTGAATGGCGTAATACATTTTAGCATAAAGTGTTAAAGTGCTTCATATCATTGTAAAGATGTATAACCCATTACCTCTGCAACATAATATTTATTTCATGCTCTTGTTATGAAACATGATCTCATAACACTTTTTAGAACGCATTATTGGTTTATATAAACATGCATTATATTTGCCCTGTACAAAGTTCACACAAACAAGCTGAACACATTTCCCATGATGCCTCAGCGACGGCTTCCTGACAGGCCCGCGTGCGCACGCCCCCTTTTCCTACGCACATTTGATCTGAAGTGTTAGTTTAACGGTCTCACATCAGATCTGTCAATTTTAATATTAATCCTCTTTAGCTGGAGAGAGGTGCGGTTGCCGCGGCGATGCATTATGCATAGACAGTGACTTCATTATGTGGCAATATTCTTTCAAACGAGTTAAGGAGGGCGTCGTGAATGGAAAGGGGACATCATTATTTAAGTGTTTAGAGCCACGTACTGTACCGCTCATGTGCGCCTGGCCCTTTAATGTGCCGGTAAAAATTCATGATGGTGTTTTATTGAGTCTTCACCATGGGATTGAAGTGAAGCTGTGAATGAGATATTCTCTCCTACTGACACACATTCCTTCTCTCTCTCTCTCTCTCTCTCTCTCTCTCTGTCTGTCTGTACATCTCGTGAGACTAAGTTCACAGTGAGGCTTTGAATATATCATTATGTCAGAGCTGTGATTGCTAAACACTGTTTAGTAAAGTGATCCAGCTTTTTTTCCCCCATGCAAATCCAGAAATGTGTATTGTCTTACACTGTGTAGTCAGTTGCTAATTTTGCCCCAAGAGAAAATACTGTGCATCCTGAACATGCTTTATGAAATATAAAACAATTCATGCCTGTCAGAGAATTTTCATTTTACCTTTCCTTTCATTTAGTCTACAAAATGTTTGTCTGGTAACCTAAAAAGTGCATCATGTAGAAACATTTTAATGACTTCGTTTTATTCAAGTCAAACATATAATAATATAATATGTAATATATGTAATTTAAAAATATATATAAATGTATAAAAAAATATGAAAAAAATATGAAAAATATTTAAATAGAATGAATTTTAAGGGCATTTTATTTAATATATTTTTTAATTCAATACAATGTATTATAATGTATTTTGTAGTTACAATGTAATATGCATTTTATTTTATTGTATTATTAATATTATGCATAATATTTAATAAGACTGAATACTGAAATACTGAATACTTTGTGTTGCATCAACAAATATATCTCTTGTATACAACTACATTTTTACTTATAATGATGATAAATTAACTAGTTGCAATTGACATAAAGACATGATAAACTGTTTGATGTTCACCCATACTTCATAAGAAAGACATTACCCAGAATGCCTGACCTTAAAGGGCCAGAGCACTCAAAAATTAGTCAACTTCCTAGCATTCTTAGAAATAAGGTTCTATATAGAACCCTAGGGTTCTCGCCTTAATTCTAGAGAACGCTTAATGCCAAAAAGGTACAATATGAGGAGAAATGATTGCATAATGCTTTCATGTTTAATGGGTTACTTTAATGTATGTTAATGAGATGTTTAATTTATAAAAAATGATCCCATGATGGAAGGTTCTGTAAATGAAGTGCCTGAAAGAACCCTAAATAGGACCTTATTAATCCATTAGAAAAATAGGGTCAACTGATACCGGACAAGGGTAGATCCTCTCTTACGTGGTTTTAAAAATACCTGAAGCCTTATTTGCATCTTTTTGTTTTGTATGGATTTGCATCCTTTTTGCTGCTATCCATAGCCATATTTTCAGAGCGCCAAAAAAAAAGAGGTAGAGGAAGTTTTTTGCTTAAGATGTTTTGTATGCCAGAAGAGTTGTATCCTCAACACAAGCGTCTCTCAGCGAGTCAGCGGGAGCCTTCATCATTGTGTCCGTCTGAGTGTGACATTAAAGCGAGAGGTGTGTGAAGGATCACAGGCAGGTGCTGGAGGGGCCGGGCTCGCTGCTGGAAATGTAAACATGTGTGTTTACTCGTTCTCTCTCTTTTTCTGTTTGCAGTTCTGCCTGACTGCATCGCTGAGGCGCCCAGGTAAGCCAGAGAGTTCACTACCTGCTTCCGGGTGTCAGTTTATGGCTTTTCTGACGGCTTTTCATACGTGCAGTTGTCAAAAGTTGCATTTAAGATTTCAGGTATTGGGCACTTAACAATAAATGAATGTCTTTGCATTGGATACCAAATATTAAATCAAGGAAATCATCTTTTCTTTTGACTAATTTGACTTGTCTTCATCATGTTTGCTCCTAGTGTTTTAATGTTTTTTAGCTGATGCATGAAGTCATTTAGTTTATCACGTGTTGTATGAACACGATCCATTTGAAGAACTATTTTGTGCTTAAAAAGTGTACTTGTATATCTTTCTTTAAAATAAATGCCGCTTGATTTGATGTTTTACCTCTAATGCAATGACATTCATACATTTTTAAGTACGAGTCTGCTGGCAAAAAGAGAATGCGACAAAGTTCGTAATAAAACAAGAATCAACATTGGCTTGGCTTTTCGGAGATGGCGAGAACACAGTCAAGCAGAGCTGAAGCACAACCAAATGTTCTGTGTAACCAAAAGTAACATAGTGTACCTTTAAGTGTCCAAATACTTTTTGGGGCAGGTGTAGTTTTGTAAATTATAGAAGCTTGTTTCCGTCACAGAATAAAAAATAAGAAAAGGTAATTGCGACTTTTTATCTCACAATTCTGACTTTATTTTCTCACTATTGCGAGTTTACATCTCGCAATTCTGACTTTTTATCTCAGAATTGCCTGAAATAAAGTCGCAATTGCGAGTTATAAAGTCAGAATTGCGTGATATAAAGTCGCAATTGCATGTTATATAGTCAGAATTGTGAGACTTAAACAACTTTAAAAAAAAAGAGAAGATTTTTTTTCTCAGAATTGCCTGAAATAGAGTTATAAAGTCAGAATTGCGTGATATAAAGTCGCAATTGCATGTCATAAAGTCAGAATTGTGAGACTTAAACAACTTTTGATGTAAAAAGGATTTTTTTTCTCAGAATTGCATGTTTATATCTCGCAATTCTGACATTATAACATGCAATTGGGAGATATAAAGTCAGAATATTTATGATATCAGCCTACAGCAAACATTTTATTCTCTGTATCATTCCTTATTATGCAGCGTGATAGCTGATAATAGCAACAGATTTCTCATTGAAAATAATGAGCCAGTTCATGCTTGAGTGTTTTGGACTCTGTGTTCACACATAAGTTCACACATGAGGATCTGCGATGCTGAGTTTCTTAGTCACATCTTGCAGGGAATTTCAGATGCTGCCCTGATGAGTTTTGTAACAAAGTCGTTGCCTCAAAGAGCATGAAATGCCATTCGCCACCCTTTTTGTGTGTATGTGTGTGAAACAGGATGTTCAGTGAGACAAAATGTAGGGCGAGGCTCGATTTGATCCATCGGGAATTGATTGGATGGTGAAAAGTGGCCTCTTATAAGTGGTTGGAGGGGAGGGGGTGAAAAATAAGAAGGCTAAAATGGAAAGTCGGTTCAGAGGTGGAATTATATTTTTGTCTTTGGAATAATGTGTGCCACCGTATCATTTACTGTAAGACCAGAAATGTGAATTAAGAAAGACGTTTTTGATTTAATGTTAACTTGAAACTACATGTCTATCTGTTATCTGTCTTATCAGAGAGGATTATGGGTCAATTATAAAAATAAGTGATAATATATGAGAAAAGGAGAATCTAGTCATGTCTGTTCACACACACTACTGTTCAAAAGTTTGGGGTCGGAACGATTTTTAATGTTTTTACTGTAAAAACAGTAAAATTGTGAAATATTATTACAATTTAAAATGCAGTATTGTTATATTAATATATTTTAAAATGTAATTTATTCCTGTGATCAAAGCTGAATTTTCAGCATCATTACTCCAGTCTTCAGTGTCACATGATCCTTCAGAAATCAGTCTAATATGATGATTTGCTGCTCAAGAAACATTTATTATTATTATCAATGTTGAAAACAGTTGTGCTGCTTATGTATGATATGTTTTTTAAGGATTCCTAAAAGGAAAGAAAGTTCAAAAGAACAGCATTTATTTGAAATAGAAATCCTTTGTAACATTATAAATGTCTTTACTTTCACTTTTGCTCGATTTAATGGATACAAATACTTTTGCTTTTTAAAAGAAAATCATGCTGACCCCAAACTTTTGAACAATATCGTAAGTCATTTTTTATTAATGAGCTGCATTTAAAGATCCAAAACTCTGATCTGAAGAGCCCATTGTTGGACATTGTTTACTCTGTACAGAACCATATCGCAACTCAAGAACCAAGAACAAGAGTGTTTTTTGCTGAAAGAACCATTGAAGAATTGGCACAACTTATTTCAAGATGTGTCTAAACAACACTAAACCTCATGGGTCAGATTCATTAGATCTTTGTGCCTCAACCAATCACATACTCAGACACAGACAGTTTAACAGGTTGGTTTGTGACATGCCGCATCCATTGAATGACCCCTGTGTTCTCCTTCCAGCTTGCATCTCGGAGCGGGTAAAAAGCGTGCGGCCGCAGAAGGGGTCCGCGGGGCGCCAGTCAACAAGAGGAAATCTCTCCTGATGAAGCCCCGCCACTACAGTCCCAGCCCCTGCCCCAGCGAGGAAGACCTGGCAAACGCTCGGGACAAAGACGCGCCCAGGAACACTGACACTCCAGCAGGTAGACAGATGTCCTGTTGTTTTGTCTGTTTTGATGAACAATTGACGCTGAATTTTAAACTACCATCTGTTGCATTCATATATTCTTTCCCTCCTCCTCCTCCTTCGCCTCCTCTCCCTCCTCCCCTATCGCATCCATCCATCCATCTATCATGTTTGTCTATCACGGCGTCCCATGGAAGTCGATCCGTCAGAAAATTCCGAGCCGGTTTTTCCCGCATCCGGTCTCCAGATTAAGGACGATTTCCTCCGCTCGACTACTTTGAAACCCGGATTAAAAACTCGGTGGCGTTAAAGTATCTGGCGCCGGGTCGATTATGCAGCCTACAAAAGTGCTTTTTTATAAGCAAGTGTGGTTGCTTGCATAATTATGCAAATAGGGTAACTGAGAATAGAATGCACCAAATTATATTGTGCCTCGTTGACAAAAGAGAGTGATCATACACTCCAACAACAAAACATTTTTGGCAAAGGAGGCACGGAAACGTTAAAGTCGATATTACGTTTTAAAGCAGTCTCCTTTCTAGAAACAAAATGCTGCCATTTCCTAATGAATCAAATTATGAGCATGTTGGCAACAATACCCATGCTTTACATGTGTACCTCCACACCCCTATAATCTGCACTTATTTGGTATATTTTTAACGATGTAACCAAGCAACAAACGTAATTGTCCCTTTCGAAAGCTTTTGTTAGACCAACGAATGCAGCCCAAATATACATAATTAGGCATAATGTGTGCTGCTCATTATTGGACACATGTGGGTTGTTAAATGGACAACAAAATAGCTCAATAAATTGAACAGCATCATTGGAAATGGAATTTATTTGTTTCTCTGATTTCATATTACCCACAATAATCATAACCTTTTTCTTTTTTTTTCCTCCTCCTTTGAGTTTTGTAGTATTATATTCTGAAGTTGTAGGATGATTTGGAAAATCTCATTTGTCATATTTCCCTGCTGTCTCGCAACATGTTTGCTTTGCGTTTTGCCAAAGTGCACTGCTGAAGAAGTGCTACTGAAAAGAAAAAATTTAAAAACATAATGTGCGGGGTGTGACTGGGAGTGAGTGACGACTGGGACCGTAGCGAAATTAATGGATCTGTAGAGGGACGAGAGGGGTGTGTGAATTTAAGGAAAGGCAGGGGAGAAATTAAAGGGATGTAAGGCTTCCATTTGGTACTGTTGTGTATGTGTGTGTGTGTGTGTGTGTGACTCCAGCCAAGCTTCTGGTCTCCATACACACAATGGTAATGGTTATTCTGGAGTATAAACCATTCACCTGTTCCAAAACACAAACCACTCTCTGCATCCAAGCATTTTTCGCCCTTGTTCGCTCCAGTCTTTTTTTTCCCCACTGTTCTGTTTTTTTTTGTTTTTTTTTTGGTCAGGGCTGTATCTCCATCTGGATGGCAGAGAACTCCTAATCATCTGCTCTGTTAATTGTGTCTTAGCATAACTGGCGAACTTTTCATCTGTGCTGGACCGCTTTGGGTTTTCACACCTCAAACTGCTGACAAAAGCGACATAATCAGGAAAATCGTCCGCTTTTAAGTGTGTTAGCAGTGGAATCCATGCTCCGTTTGGGTTTCGCCGTCCAGATGCTTCGTGGTTTTGTGTTACGGGCACTGATTCTTCGACAGAAATGAATAAATATTGAAGTTTAAAGTTTGTGGACTAATCTGTTCAGCATGTTCATGTTTTGGTGCAACTTCCTGCTTCCATTTTCTCACTAATTGTTTTTCCTTTCTCTATCGCTTTGTACAGGTCAACACCGTCAGATACAAACATGAGTAGTACCATGTCAGATATTTATAATAAATGGAGCATTTAACTATGATTAAGAATAAATTGAGACCACAGGACGGCTTCAGACTGATTTTCTGCTCCGTCTTTTTAAATGTCAGAAGCATCTCACGGAAAATCTGATGGTGTTGACAAAATAATGACATTTAGTTACAGATGTATTGGAGCCATTTTGTTTATTTGGAGTTGCTTTACTAGCAGATGGAAAAATATGCTTTCCTGATTTTATTAATATTTTCATAACCTCAAAGATGTGTATTTTTTAAGGTGCATTTATTTAAATTAATATTATTTTTTAAATCATATTTTATTTAAAATATACATATTTATTTAATTTAAATATATATATTTATTTTAAAAATAGCATTTTTTTTTTGTTTTTTAGAAAAAAATCTACATATTAATAAAATACAAAATATTTATTTAAAAATACACCTTTTAAAACGCACCTTTCAGATCAAAATATTAATAAAATCAGGCAAGTTAGTCTTCATCCTGATTGTTTAATATATTTTTGAGAGATTTGGTGAGTGAAACTATGTTTAAGGCACATTCTATCTGTTCTGATTCACATTATTGTTGATTTTAAAGTGTGGGACACGTTTCATCTCTCAAGAATCGGTGCAGTAACAATCGACACGCATTCAACTGGATGCAATTCCAAAAATAAAAACGGACGAGATTAAACCACCCTTTCCTCGAGCAGCATGCATAAAAACTATAATTATCTGAACAAACAGAATCAAAATTTAGGTTGTGCGCTAGCATTATGCCTTTGCATTCTTACAGCGCCAATGTAGACCTCTGCGACATTATGCCGAGTTTGGCATGGCACGAACCAATCCGCAAGCACACTCTAACCCCTCAAAGCCTGGTTTCCATTTTTGGCAAGAGACGGGTGAGATTGTAAATGCCACTGAGCTCTCTATCCCCCATTTAGGGATGTTTTTGGGGGGATTAAAAGCAGGACTACTTTATATGCTCTTTAAGTCTAGCAACTGTTTGTTAAGGCAGTATGATCCCATTAGAAGCCCCTGAAACCGCATGTGGCGGCAGCCAAAATGCTCTAATATCTAATCAACTCAGTGGTTGCATATGGTTTGGAGGGTGGCATAAGGCCCTCTAAGAGGATAGATGTATCTCGTGCTCACGCTGTATTTTGAACTTTAAACCCTAGTGCCCAAAGAGCTTTAACCCCGGCGGGTAAGTTTCAGAGAGATCAGTTGTGGATTGTAAATCAATCCAGCTGATAGTTTTCTTTTGTTAATCATTGACTCGATTACTTAATATAATCGGGTCTGTTGCAATTCCAAAGAGTCGTTTAAAGGTGATTTTAAGGGATAAAAGATCTGAGATTTATCCCCCCCCCCAAAAAGAATTATTATTCACCCTATAAACCCCCAGTCAAATAAGCTTTATGGATTTATCAAAAGTAGTACTGTAGTATAGCAAATCATGCTGCTTTCTGATTAGCGTTTACAGCTTTATATCATTGTGGATTTGAAAACATTTTTTTTTCCAGTGCATTTAACACATTTTTAAGCAAGTCGCACTTTAAAAAACACTGTTGCGTAACTTGGACAGATGGAAGATTAAATTAAGAGGGCATCTTTTTTATTATTATTTGTAAATGTTAACATTTAATACATTTTAAATGTTATTTATTTTATATTAAGGTCAAGTCATGTTTATATTTCAATTAATAAATGGTGATTTTAGATGTGGTGGTCAGTAAATGCTCAAATGTTTGTATGCACTTGGGATACATAATGTTTATCATAATGTTTTCTTGACAAAATTGTATATTGTATATTTTTTTAATTCATTTTTTTTTATATAATTTGAAAACATTTGAAATGTTTTTTCTTGACAAGCTTTCTTTCTATCCATCCATCCATGCATCCATCCATCCATCCATCCATCCTAGTTTATGAATGTGCTCAGAGACATATTTTGTGTTTCCCTTCACATTTTTTCCAAATCCCAAACTGAATCTGTCATATTTGTCACAACTTGTGATTTTGAATGATCTGAAAACCATCTGTTAGTCTTTTACTTCCAAACAAATCATTTAATGAGCTCTTACTGATGATCCATCAATTTAAACCCCATTGTCCTCCTGTGTCTCAGATGAGGAACTCAACGGCAGTGATGTTCTGGACGACACTGTCTATCACAACGCAAACTCTCACCACTTGTTGTCGTGGTCGGAACAAACGAGTGAGGGTTCGCCAGACCTGATGGCTCAGATATCCGAGCACCAGAATGAGCAAGAAGAGGAGGAACACAACCAGGACTTTGAAGACCAAAATCAGGAGGAGATCAGAGCCAGCTATCACCTTTCTCCAGACAGAGAGGCAGACGAGGAAGAATGGAGCGTTCCTCCGTCCCTAACGAAAGTCAACGGGATCCATCACAGCCCCAGTCCACCTGCAGACAACGCTTTCATAAAGAGACTCCGAATAGGTCAGCAGTTCCACGAAGACGCTCTTTCTGCTTACATCAACAGAAACAGTGCAGGGAACTTTATGGAGGAGTATGGCTCTGTGCGGGAGTTTAGCGACAGTGAGGAGGAGCTCCAGACGCCCAGGATTGAGGAGCGAGGAGGTGTTTGGGGTCCAGGTCTGATGGCCAGACGTCTGGAGCTGGATAGAGCCCGACTGAACCTCAGTCTTCTAGAGCAGGCCATGGTGCTGCAGTCTGAACATAGACAGGTCATCCACAGTGCCTACAAAGACATGGACCGCTTCCTCCTGGAGCAGATGAACCATGACCGGAGGCAGCAGAGGATGCTGGAGATAGACGCTCGCTCCATGTACCACAGCAGCAAAGGTGAGATTCACTATAGCATTCTCACTGATTTTTAAAGATTATAGTTTGAATTCCTTGTAAATATTCTGATTCCCTAAAGTCGGCATGAATCATACGAGTCATTCAATCAGGAGTCGAACTAGACTATGTGTTTGATTCGTTAAGAAGAACCGGCTCATTAGAGTCGTTCATTCTGGAATCAGACTATATGCCCATGTTTCTGATTCACTAAAATAAACCTGGTTCATAAGAGTCCTTCATTCAGCCGTCGGACTTCACTTGTTGCACTTTATATGTTTGTGATTCGACAAAAGAACCGGCTCATTAGAGTCATCAAGTCGGTGGTTAACTGATTCGGATTGCACTGGTCACACTGTTTGTTTTGCGGTGCCTTGTATTGCAACACAACCGAACATCATTCAGTTTACTTTTTAGGGATAATCCGATAATTCTTTATATTTGAAGGATGATAACCGATATATTGGCCAATAAATCTAGATCCAGAGTTTTGAGAGCCTGATTACAAAAACAAAAGTCTCACCATTAAAAGCCATGTCCCAAGCGCACAATTATGTATAATTTTCTCATTATAATTTTATGTAGCCTATATGACCTGCGCTGCACGTTGTAACCATATTTTCCTTTTTGAAGTGATTTCAATCATATTTCAACCAATTTAAAACCATCATTGTGAACAGAGCATCACAATGATGGTTTTGAATTGGTTGAAATATGATTGAAATCACTTCAAAAAGGATAATATGTTTGCAATGTGCAGCGCAGGTCTGTCATATAGGCTACATAAAGTATCTAGTATAAGTATGAAGTATATAGAAGTGTCACATGTATTTACTATAGGGTTAGCATCAGGGTTTGGTTTGGATTAGGGTTAGTTGTGCATCATTAACATCATGTAGTTATGCATCATTTATAGTTATTAATATAGTAACTAAGTAACATCTTTAACAATGACACTGTAAAATAAAGTGTTGCCATTTATTTAAATTTATTTACTTAATAATTGTAATATTATTATTTATTATTTTTTTTTTTTACCATTTTTCACTTTTCCATGGACCCAGTGTCCAGTTTGAAAACCCCTGCTTTACACCATTTCATAGTATATGTGTTTTTGCAATAAAACTACAAAAATCCACTTATAAAAAGAAAGAGACATACAGAGATTCTAGCCCAAAGAGATAGATAAATAAAATCCTCTTAAGTGCTAAAAACAGTTTGGCTTGAAAATATTTAATAGTAAATATGATTTATATATATATAAATAAATAAATAAAATAAAAAAGTACAAGTACAAGAAGAAAATCTTCTGATGACATTATGTATGCTGGATTTTTATCGGTATCAGCCAGATATTTTACCATGAGCATAAATTAAGTCATAAATCCTAGTAAAGTATCTCTGATGTGAGCTTTAAGCACTTTGAATCTTGTGATGACTGCTGTTTAATGGGTAATCTCTGAAGATAATCTCTCTATGGATCAACGCTAAGAAACCGGTGCCCTGAGTAAGACCGCAGCCTTAACTAATGTCACGGATGAATACATACACATACCCATCATGCTTTTACAGGATGCGCTTCAGCTTACATAGAGAGAACCGTGATTGGATGGGAGGAACTATAACCACGTTCTTGAAGAGCACTGTTTTTACTGTGTGTGTGTGTGTGTGTGTGTGTGTGTGTGTGTGTGTGTGTGTGTGTGTGTGTGTGTGTGTGTGTGTGTGTGTGTGTGTGCGTTATAGACTCCCCTCGGACAGAAAAGAAAGACATCAAATGTCCGACCCCGGGCTGTGACGGGACGGGTCACGTGACAGGCCTCTACCCTCATCACCGGAGTCTATCAGGATGTCCCCACAAAGTCAGAGTGCCCCCAGAGAGTGAGTCTGTTCCCATGTTACGCATCACTTCCTGAGGACATTAGACACATTTCCTCCCTTCACAGCAGTACAATACAAACAGAACAAATACAATTAGTGATAACACTGTGATCATTTTCAGCCCATAAATATTCATGCCGTACTAATGATCAAGGTTTAGTTGTACAGAGACTGAGGGATAAAAGATTACATGGTGATTGCTTAACTAACCAGTATTATAATCAGCACATTTCTATTTCATTGTGTGCTACAATCATATCTAATAGTTATTTCTTTTCTGTGATAGAAAATGCAGGATTCTTCAGTTTTTAAAGAAAAAATGCAAATATATATACAGTGTGTGTGTGCGCGTGTGTTAAATAAACAATCATTTTATATTTAATAGGTATATTATTATAGCTTTAAACCTTTTTTTTTTTATATCTACTTAATTAATTACTTTTTCCAAATTTTAAGAGGGTTGTGAAGAAGTGTTACATTTGCCAGTATTTATGACTGACACAGACTTTATATATGCAACAATAAAAAAATCATAAAAAAATCATTTTTATGTATATTCTTTAGAGATTAGGTTTTTCAAATAATTTGGTTCTGATGTCATTTATTTTGAGATTTTTAAATCATGATATGACATTATCTTTATTTAGTTGTCATAACCAAACTAATCACTGTTTGAATATTTTAATTCAGAAGCAACTCATTTATTTAGCAACTAACTTGTTGTCAAAGGCTTAGCCACATTTTCCTCCAAAATGTGAAAAATTATTTTGGGGAATGTGATAAACATTCAATAAATATGATAAACATATATTAAACATAATTTGAAGAAATGTCCTTTTTCAAGACTTCATTTAGTCAAAATTGTCCCTAATTTAAAAAACAAATCACAAACATGAAGTATGTAATATGTAATTTGCTTGTCAATTATGTGCATAAATGTATTTCATGTATTTACTACTTATCTTGAGCCTTCCAGTGGAAACCATAATGCTGCAAGCTGAAAGTAAAAATAAAAAAAACTACTTTTTTTTAAAGAACTTTTCAGCCATCAACACAACTGAGGTTTGATTTCCTGTGGTATGCAAATTAAAAATGCAATCCGGAAACAACTTTTCACTCGCTGTTTTCTCCATTTGAGAGTAGCACAACAAACAACCGCCATTAAACAGTGATGTGACAAAAGGAACAGAAAATGTAATTAAGTTTTTTTTCCCCTTTTTTTTCCTCCAATATGAAAGCATGTACTCCTAAACCAGAGGCAGCATTCTGCAAATCAAAGGACCCGCGGATGCAGCCTAAATAGACGGGCACATCCTCCAAACTAATTATGAGCAGAGTGAAAAGTTACTAAGGATACTGGATAGGACTTCAACAATATGTGTGTGTCTCTTAAATGGTAATCAAAATGTGTTTGTAGTCGTGATGTTTTTGCATGTTCATACTTGAAAGGAGACACAATTTCAACTAGCAAAGAATCACATTGAAAACTTTAGTTAGCATAAACAGTAAAAACAGCTCCAGTAGAAGCTTGTGTGAATTCCACAAAATGGAATTATTAAATGTAATTTCTCTTCTTTATCTGTAAAGTTACATATCATCTTCTTTTTTTTTTTTTTTTTTTTAGTCCTCGCCATGCACGAAAACGTCCTTAAATGTCCGACCCCTGGCTGTACAGGAAGAGGTCATGTCAACAGTAACCGTAGCACACATAGAAGGTGAGCTTGTTTTTTTTACACAAATTACACTCTATTCATTTCTATACAAACCTCCTTTCTCGTTGTAAGCAGATTTGCATCCATATTTTGTCACTGGGGGAAAATTATGTTGTTTATAATAACGTTACCAGTCGACTAAACTACATTGGAGATTTATCCCCAAAAATATATCATAGTATTATTATTACTCTATTTTGCACTATTGCAATGCTTTAAAGCACCTTAAAGGGGACCTATTATGCCCTCTATCAACGTCTTGATTTTGTTGTTTTTTTTGTGAAAAACTACTAATAGTTTTTCATGCTTGAATGTTCCAAAAACACATTATATTTTAGATATTTGACATTTTTGCAGCTCCTCTCTTCCCAGTCTGTCAGTAACGCTCTGTTTAGTTCCTGTCTCTATGAAGCCCCTCCTTTTGAAAAGCACACTGTGCTCTGATTGGTTGGCTGGACCAGTGTGTTGTGATTGGTCAACCGCTTCGAGCGTGTTTGGGAAATGTCTCGCCCCTTACCAAAACCGCGAGTTTCAACACCCTACTAACTAACTCAACCAGGCCCCGCCCCTTTATTTACGTATGCCTTGGGTGGGATTCATCTAAATACCTTTTTCATGCTCAAACAGCAACATTACACACTAAAGTAAATTGAAAATGTATAAAGCATAATAGATCCCCTTTAAAACATCACACATGTTAATTTACCCCCTAAAAAGAGATGCACTTGCTGTGAAAACTTGGACATTCACTTGAAAAGAAACATGAAGTTTCACTCTATCAGGAAAAATCCAAACTAATCGTTAATGAAACTTAAGTAGACTATAAAACAATGTGATGGTTATCGCATAGAAACTATCAGATTATTTTTAATTGAACAATTACTATTAAATGCACCCAAATTCAATTAAAAGAAAGTTGTTAACCCAGAGGAGGCCAGGAGGAGACTGACTCCACACTTCTGATGTCTGTTTTCACACAGTCTCTCAGGCTGCCCGATAGCGGCTGCAGAAAAGATCTCCAAACCGCAGGAGGAGCCCACAAAGTGCAGACAGAGCGCAGAGAGAATGGCCAGGTAATAAACCTTCATCTTATGGAGGTCTTGATTCCTTTACAGTCAAGCAGGTTCAAAATAAGTTCACAAATCATCTTTCTGAAGGATAACAATAAACATCTCATCTGTTCAGACATCCTTCTAACTAAGTAACTTTGCAACTACATGTCAACTAACTCTCATTAGGGCATTAGAAGATAATAGAAGATAGCAGATATTAAGCACACAGTCTACTAATACTCCAATGAGAGCTAGAGCGTGTTCACACTTGTCATGTTTGGTTCGATTTTAAACGAACCCTGGTGCGATTGCTCTGTTAGTGCGGTTCATTTGAATAAGTGTGAACGCTGCCATGTGAACCCTGGTGACCCCAAACAAGCGGACCGAGACGCTGGAAAGATGGGTCTCAGTCCGCTTCCAAGCGAACTCTGATGCGGTTCGAATTAAATATGAACGCAGCACAGACCAAAGACATGTAAACGAACCAAAAGCAGAGCATGATGTCATAAGATGCGACCCTAAAAAGGACAGAATGCTCAAGCATTACGTTTTTTTCTCGTTATAGTCGCAATGTTGCCCTTCACAGTCCAGTACAGGCATCAGAACCACATCTCCTCACAGCAGATCTTCGTTTGTGTGTGTGACGGAGGGATTCCTGCCGCTGTTTGACTCCTTTACACATTTAATAAGCTCTTCACCAGTTGTTAACACATTCTTTTGAAGCTTTTAAATATATAAATACACGAATCTGATTTGGTTGGGAGTGATTCATTCAAGATGGAATGTTTTTTTTTTTTTATGCTAAAGAATGAGCAGCAATAAAAACATGTTTTAAACACATTAGTGCAATTCTGAAGTCTTGATTTTTCCTTTATATTTAGACCTTTAGGAAACATGAAGAAATTTGACTTCACATACAGATTTGCACATCCTATGGCAGCGTTGCAGGCCAGCATGGCCAAAGACATGGACAAGTACACTAAAGGCCATTTTGACTACGCCAGTTTTGACGCCCAGGTCTTTGGCAAGCAAGCTCAGATGGCATCCGACCAGAGTCACGAATCTTCACACTTTCCTGACTGTGAGTGTCTATTCTGTTTCAAATCAAAGGTTACCCAGCATGCACTGACATTACTGACGTTTAAAAAAAGAACTCGTTTTCAGTGTCATCATGTGTGACTTAAATGCGCCATACAGTCTGCTCTATACAATTTTAATGAAGAACCAGATTTAGACCAATAATCAACCACCTAGAACACCCTAGCAACCACATAGCAACACTAAAAACCATTCAGAACACCGTAGCAACTGCATAGCAACACCCTAGCAGTGAGCTTTCCACATGAAAACACTGTTCACTTTTTGTAAAAATCTTTTCTATTTTAAATATACATATAATGTAAAAATACAGCTTAAATTGCAGACAGCTATAACTAAGCCATTTGAAGGTTAATTGAATATCATATTATTAATATAATGTTACATTATTACAACATTATATTATAAAAATAATATCAAATTAACCTACAAATGGTCAACTTATAGTTGTCTCTGCATTCTTTAAATTAATTATATATATATATAAATCAGTACATATATATGTATTTTTTTAAATATTATTCACATGAATGTACTGAAAATGTACATTAAACTGTAACTGATCATAGTATGTGTGTACTATATATATATATATTAGTGCTGTCAAATATACTGTGTATATATGTATACATAAACACACACACAATAGATAGATAGATAGATAGATAGATAGATAGATAGATAGATAGATAGATAGATAGATAGATAGATAGATACATTTATATATTAAATATAAATGAAAATATATGTTTTTATTAATAATATTTATTACAATACGGTATAAATTTTAACTGATCTTATATTGAAGAGATAGAGAGCAACTACAAATCCACATCTATCAATTGATGTCTATTTTTTTTTTTTACTAAAACCTTAATTAATATTAATTAAACCTTAATATTTGTAACCTGTCTGTCTACATAGATGTTGATCTGTAGTTGCTCTATTTGCATAATATTTTCTCTCTCTCCCCTAACTACCATTTCCAGCGGCTCAGTTCCCTTATTTTCTGGCTCCTGGTGGTCATATGATCATGCCCGGAGACAACAGCCCCAGTCGCCATAAAGCCCAAAGCAACGCCCTCCAGTCCAACATGGCATCGGCAGCCATCCTCAACCTCTCCACCCGTTGCCGAGACAACAGCGAGGCCCTGCCCCCCAGCCGGCCCCTGGCATCATCCACAAAGGTAATCAAATTAGACCACTCAGAAAAAGGTATTTAATGTGGTCATTCTGAAACAACTGTGATTTGTGTATGAAAAAGAGGAGTAACATCAAAAGACACTTTTTGGCACAGAGAACTGTGTTGCCTCTGGTGGCACAACAACAAGAGAGTGGGAGCGTTTTTTCTTTTCCCCACACTGGCCCTAAAGCTTTAATGTACACAAAGGAGAATTTGTGTAATCACATCAAAAAGAGTTGGGAGGAATACAATCACAGCTTCCTTCTCTATGACAATTATAAGGCTTTTTGTAAAACATGTGGCCGTGCATTTGATTTCTACTTGCTCTAATGGTAATGTTGGGGCTTTCTCTTGTTTGCAGGAGAGAGCGTTTTTTTTTTTTTTTTTTTTTACTGCAGATGGTCAAAGACATTTTGCTAAGTAATATATTATCCTAGATAAGCTCGCACAGATCCTTTGGCGTTGATCTCTAACAGACGATCTATGAGAAGTTGGATTAAATCAATTGGTTGAGGGATTAATAGACATCACTCTTTTATTTAAATTAAATAAGAAAAGTCTACATAGGCCACCAGATTATGTATGTTACAGTGTGAATATGGATATCGGAATCAGTTTTACACTTGTGTTCTTTTATTATGAAAAAAACAAACTATTAATAAAAAAAAATGTTTTAGAAAGCATGTTGGAGTCTTGGCGTAGTGGTTAGTGAATGTGGGCAAAGTATGTTTGAATCCAGCTTGCAACATTTCCTGTATTCTTTCTTCTTTTCTCTCAGACAAAAAAAAAAATCCCTCAAAAATGAGCTATTATGATTAAAAATAAATTCTTCTGGCTTTATACATTTGCAAAAGTATAAACATATTTTCTATTTTAAAAAATATATATAATATTAATAATAATAATATTTACATACAGTATACTGTATATAATATTTACATATATATCTATGAATTATAATAATATTTTCTATTATATATATATATATATATATATATATATATATATATATATATATATATATATATATATATGAATATAATTTTTTTTTAATTTTTTTTTTTATATATATATATATATCACACTGAGGACAACTGAGACTCAGTTACACAACTATTAAAAAAAGGTTCAAACATGCATTGATGCTCCAGAAGGAAACACGATGCATTAAGAGCCGGGGGGTGAAAACTTTTGAACAGAAAGAAGATGTCCAAATTATTATTATTTTTTATTCAGAAGCAACAGAAGATACTTACATGTTTCCCCGGATGACAAAAGAAGTCAAATTTACCCTGATCATCAAGTTTTCACCCCCTCGGCTCTTAATGCGTCATGTTTCCTGTTTCATCATGGAATGTTTGCATCTTTTATGTAAAATATTATATTCAGGACAGCACAAAATACAAATAACTTGCATTTTGTATGATCCCTCTTATTTTGTTAAAATAATGAACATTTAATAGATTCTGCAAGGTGTATGTAAACTTATGACCACCTGTATATATTGGTAAAATATGTAATTGAAATGTAATTGAACTTTTATGCTCTACTTTGCTAAAATAATGAGAACATCAACACAGGATCCTAATGCAGTATATTTCAGTAATAATTAGAAACGCAGCGTACAGGATGATCCGTCCAGTTTGGTAGCTTCGATCAAAGCTTTTAAGTTTTCCTCTTAGAAGCAGAGAGATAAAAGTGAGAGAAACTCGCAGAAGTATGGCGTGAAACGCTTCACACACCTACACACCACACAGGCCGTTCGTAGTCCCAGCACGCAGTGGGCAGAGAGCAGGTATACTGTACAAACTGAGCGAATGAATAAAACAGTGTTAGCCGATCTGTCATCTGCTGATGTCTGCGTCGAAATGTCTTTATGCATGTTAAGTATCTCCATTTCCCTGTTTGTGCCAAGTCGCTTGTTTTTTTCGAAGAATACGGCTAAACGTCTTGCAGCGTTTCAGGGAAGTGTGGGAGAAAGATGTCACCTCACTTGTTTCTAAGGCTGGAGAGAATGTCATCAGATGGGAAAAACTCACATCGTGCGCAGGGATCAACTCTATAGGTGCGCTTTAGCTCGGTTCGAGCTGGTTAGAGAGAGTGCCATATTTGGTCTGTAATCTCAATTATCACGATTAGTTCCTGATAAGCTCTCCTTTGTTTGGAGTAATTGGTGTGACACATTTTTAAGCAGTTAACGAGTTGCATAAAAACTCTTCGCAATAACACAAATTCACACACCAGCACATCTTTTTTTTCTGTTTTCATTTTTATGGATTCTGCTTTTTTTGGGACTCACATGTTTTTTTTGACAATTACATGTTTAGGGTCCTATGAAATACAGTTTGTATATTATTATTTTTCCCAAATTCCGTTTTATTTTTTTACCAAAATATGTGTTTTCTGTTTTAAGTTTTCTGGATACCATTTTAATGGTTTAATATTTTTTTTTTATAAACATGTGTAAAAAATGTAACTCATAAGAACAACAATTTATTAAAACTTTTTTTAAGTTAAATTTCTATGGATTTTTTTTTCTTTTTTTTTCCAGAAATAATATATTTTTTTAAAAAGTAGGCCATAGCAACTGTAGTATGTACACTACTCTTCAAAAGTTTGGGGTTGGTAAGATTTTTTTTAAGTCTTCTTAGGCTGCATTTATTGTGAAATATTATTACCATTTAAAATGACTGTTTCCTATTTTAATATATTGTAAAATGTAATTTATTCCTGTGATCAAAGCTGAATATTCATCATCATTACTCCAGTCTTCAGTGTCACATGATCCTTCAGAAATCATTCTAATATGATGATTTGATGCTCAAGAATCATTTCTTATTATTATCAATGTTGAAAACAGTCGTTCTGCTTCATATTTTGTGGAAACAGTGATACCTTTTTTTCAAGATTCTTTGATGAATAGAAAGTTCAAAAGAGCAGCATTTATTTGAAACAGAGTCTTTTGTAACATTATAATTGTCTTTCCTGTCACTTTTGAATCTATTTAATGAATCCTTGCTGAATAAAAGCATTATTTTTTTTACAGAAATAAATCTTACTGACCCTAAACTTTTGAACGGTAGTATTGGTGGTTAGTTACTAGCCGAAGGTGTCTATCCAATTATTGTCTGCCAGGCAAAAATTGTAAGTTTGATTGGTTAGAAAATTAAAAGCACACACGTTTGTAACAATCTACACATTTTGTGTATCATTCATGTCTGTCGCACAAACAAGGACGTATGAGTTACGTACATAATTGTAATATTGAGAGTTAGCGGTTCGTTCAAGTCTCTAACCCCTACCTTTTCTAGTTCTAGGCTTGGAAGACAAATTCAAAACACAGTTTTCTGGTAGAAAAGTGCTCTAGTTATCAATGGTTGGTAATCTACAAGGCTTTTTATGTTCCTTTTCATTCAGGACTCGCTCATTGAGGTAGACGAGAACGGAACGCTGGATTTAAGTATGAAGAAAAAGAGAGAAAAGTCTCGAGACTCTCCTGTGATGCCAGTGTTGGGAGACGCTCTTTTCACCCCACCTGAACACTCTCTAGCCAAAGCTGCGGGTCTCCAGATCTCCCCGGCCATCTACCACGTCCTCTATGAACGGGATGCCTGGGACACGCCGCTGAACTTCAGCAAAACACCTGTGCAACAGGACAAAGAGGTGAGATGGAGGCCGCTACTGGAACTTTTACTGGTACACTCTTAAAAATAAAGCTTTTTTTCTCAGCAATGCCATAAGAACTGTTTCTTGTTCCTCAAAGAACCTTTCAGTGAACAGTTTTCTGTTACTCTTCTTGTAAATTAACATTTAAATAATCTAAAGAATCTTTGTCCACTATAAAGGACCTTTTGTGCAATGCAAAGGTTCAAGAAGTTAAAGGTTCCTCATGGAACCATCGATTAAAGAGTCTTGTGTTTTTGAAATATTTTCAAGTTTATACATGAGGACGAATGTTAAAGTCTTAGTAATATATTGTGTAAAATCTCAAGGTTTAAATGCATCACATATCAAATGTTTTGGCTTGGTAACATGTTTGAAAGATGTCTCTTCTGCTCACCAAGGTTGCATTTATTTGATAAAAAATACAGTAAAAACAGTAAATTTGTGAAATATTATTACCAATTTGAATAACTCTTTTCTGTTTGAATGTGTCTTAAAACGTAATTTATTTCTGCGATGCAAAGCTGAATTTTCAGCATCATTACTCCAGTCTTCAGTGTCACATGATCCTTCAGAAATCATTCTAATATGATGATTTGATGCTTAAGAAACATTCCTTCTTATCAGTTTTGTTAAGCAGCACAAATGTTTTTAACATTTTGATTAAGAACAAATGTTTGTTGAGGAAATGCTGTTTTTTTTTTTAAGGAACAGCATTTATTTGAAATAGAAATATTTTGTAAAATTATAAATGTCTTTACTGTCGTTTTTGATCACTTTAATCCATCCTTGCTGAGTAAAACTAATAATATTGACCCCAACATTTGATGAAACTCTAATAGAATTGGGTGGAAAATTAATAGTCTAATTATAATAATGTCCCGAGAAAACAACATCCAGCATCTAAATGCTCTTTGACTTTGGTGTACGCTACATTAGGAACATATTCAACATAAAACCCCTTAACTTTCTATTTATTCATCTAAATTATCTCCTTCAGTCAGCCACAACCTTAATGCACTCTGTCTGTTATGATGTACCGCTCTGACACGAAAGCAAAATTGAAAAGAAATCGCAGAAGAACGTTCCTGAAAAGCTGGCAAATTTCCACCCTCTTTGGAGTCAAAGAACAAACCCAGACAGTTGTACGTTTGTCTGATTCTCCCTCTGACATCTGGTTCTCAAAGATACTTACCTTATATAAAAAAAAATGTAAGTAAATCCAAAGGTTTAACACCCAGCTCTCCCATCATAAACACTACGAGGGATTACACCGGAGTTTAAATGGATATATGTTTTACTAAGCATACTTAAGCAGAATCAAACCTCTCACAGACTATTAGGGGCTGTGTGCTTACAGAATGATATTTTTAAGTGACCATCGTGACTTGACTTCAACATTTCACAGTGTTTTGACACTTCTCTTTGTCTTGTAGATGGATCAGTTGGAGAAGGCGTCTCTAGAGGATAAAGCGTACAATGGGGACGCTAACATGGCGAGTGCAAAAAACAAGATGCTCATAAGAGACACCAAAAAAGAGCTGATGAGGTACTAAAATTATTTTATAATTAAACTTAATTATTAGTGCATGTCTAGTAGAGCAAGTAGATCATAGACTGTAGGCATTCATTGGTCATTTATTCTCTTTGCAGTTGTCCGACACCAGGTTGTGATGGCAGTGGTCATGTGACAGGAAATTATGCGTCACACAGAAGGTGAGGAGCCCCGTCCGCCGACACCCTCTTTATTTTTCAAGCAGCAAAACCATCTTGAAAAAATATACATTATGTCTCCTGCTTTTATTTTTGTAGTGTATCTGGTTGCCCATTGGCTGATAAGACCCTGAAATCACTAATGGCTGCTAATTCTCAAGAGCTAAAGTAAGAATTAGCTAATGTTTCAATTCAATAAAAAACTGTGCAATGGTTTTAAAGTTACAGAGAAGTTAAAGCAATAATGTAAGTGTAATGTGATGATGTGAATAAATGGAAAACAATATATATTGAATATGAATCGTGAATCATAAAATTTCCATTTCTTTTAAAGGTGCCCAACTCCTGGTTGTGACGGCTCAGGTCATGTGACAGGAAACTATGCATCTCATAGGAGGTGAGCGTCTCTATAATCATAGACTTCAATGAAAGATGAAATTGTGGTGACATTTTTCATGTTTTTGCACGACATAATAAACGGTCATGCTTTTTATTATAACATAATGTCTCATTTTGACACCAGTGTTTTCTAATTCAAGATGCTATTCTATAATAGATTTTAGACATCAGACCACACAATGGCACTCAGTGGGTTAAATCATTTGCATTTAAAACCGGGTAATCGCCAAAGAGTAAATACTTTGTGGCATTTCACGGCCGTTGAGGTAATGACCCCTGTTCAATGGAAACACGACAGGTGTCAAAGCTTGAAACATCACGCAGTATCTTTCCCACACACACACGTCTGCACGCTTGAACTTCTGAAAGGTTCGTCACATATGTCATGTTCCTTCCCAGTCTGTCAGGATGCCCTCGTGCCAGGAAAGGAAGCTTGAAGCTCACGCCAAGCAAAGAGGACAAAGAAGAGCCGGAGATGAAGTAAGACACCACCAAAAACAATGACATCCAAAACGTTTGGTGTTTTTATTGCCATTTAAGAGAAAGGCTTTACTATAAACTAGATGCGTTTACTAAAGCATCAACATTTAACCGATAGATTCTTCTTTAGTGGATGAAAGATTAAAAAATTTGAACCGAAATATAGTATGCACTTTCCACAAATATGGCAGATATGGTGTTGCATTGTTTTGTGTGTTTGTTTGTTTTGAAGTATAAGAGTCCCATTTTTTCTCCCCCAAATTTCGAAAACTATTATTGAATTATTTCAAATTAAATTAACCTAGCATGAAATGTAGCTAGGTTTAAATGTATGAAATGCCTGTATCTTCACTATAAAATAGTGATTTGTGATGCTAAAAACATAGTACACTACAAAAAGTTGCTGCCTTAAATTTTTAAGTACAACCAACTTGGATTTTTAAGTCATTTTCAACTTAAATTGCGTTAAACTGACTTAAAAATTTGTTGAAACTTGTATAACTTATAAAAAAAAATTGCTTAACTTATTTTGATGAGTTAAAGCTATGTAAAAACATATGTTGTTATAACTTATTGATCATATAATTTGTACAGTGTATTTTGCTGTATGCCACATTGTTCTCTTATATATAAAATGAATATGATTTTTTTTTAACTGATCCTACTTTCATTGATAATTTGTTGAAATTTAATTTATGGTATTATATTTATGGAAAGTGAAAATATCTTCATCAGAATACTTTTTTTTTTTTTTTTATCAAAACAACCTATACAACTAACCTTTAAAACAAATTATTTGCACAGCACCGCACATGAAAATAATACTGTAATTGTTGTTTTGGGGGAATACTGTATTCCTGAACACTAGATGAAAATGTTTCCTAGAATGTGCGTTTCCTAGAAATACCGTTCAAAAATAATAATAATCTTTTTTTAATTCAGGGAGCTCAAAACTCTTTCCTCGTTTTCCTGTAAGATCTCATTTAATTACAATTAATGCAGTAGTTTGCTCTTTAAAAACATAATACTATGGAGAAAAAAAAAAAAAATTTAATTGAATTGATTCCAGCCTTAAATCCGAAGTCTAACCCAGAGTGACAGGGCTTTCCTACTTTTGCATCTGGGCTAGTATTTCATTTTTAATTACTAA
>NC_138735.1:27611421-27651421 GCF_965113295.1 Leuciscus leuciscus
AACAGCTAAACAACTGCAATAGAGAGTAAGCTTTCCATTATGACACTTGATTTAGTGTTGAAATGCAGGGCCGAGGTCACGGCGCTCTTATTGGAGGCATTTGCTGTGTTACGATCACAAACGGCCTTGTTCTGGCACTTTTTAAAGCTTTCTCTAACACTAAACGTACCCTTTTGCACTTTTATTCTGTTATTTAGTGTTTGTTTTGAGCGGGTCACAAATGTGTGATCAGCGCAGGTTTAGCCTAGTTTTACATTGTCCATTGATGATGTCAAAAACTGTGTTTAAGCAAATTTACAGGTCATTCAGAGGAAATAAAAACACTATATTATCTGACCAAATGAGCATAATGAATTGTACTGAATCCATTTTTGTTTGAAATCCTAAATTACTGTATAATTTAGAATGACTTCTGTTTAAATGATTTGTAATTGCTAATTTTTAATTTATAAACCACAGATTGTTTGCTCAGGAAGTTTTGTGAGGAATATTTATTTTTTTCCTTTTTTGTATTTGATGTTTTGTAATGTGATATGAATTTTTTTGTGTGAAAGAAAAAAATAGTAAAATACACGGTACTGTAAATTATTTAGTTTGTTTTTGTTTTTAAAAAAAATGTTTGTTTTTTTAGTTCAAGTAGTTTGTATATCAGGATTTCCTTACACTTTTAAAATTTCATAAGCAGTACTGCGCTGTGTTGTACAGTTTGTGTATGGTAGAAATAAACTATTGAAATGATCTGCATAGCGCTCATTGTACAGTGGCACATATAAAAATATGATTTATATAAATGCTCGTATAAAAAATATTTACTTGATACAGAGTGTATTTAACATGTCATTGAACTTATTTTACTCACCATCAATATTTTAGGTTCAAATTAACATAAATGTTCATTTGGTGGTTTCACATGCACTGTAAAAAAAAATATGACAAAATAAGTTATGACAACACTTTTTTTTTTTACAAGTTATAAAAGATTCAGCTTTTTTAAGTCAGTTGAATAATTTAAGTTGAAATGACAAACATACAAGTTGGTTGTACTTAAAAATTTAAGGCAGCAACTTTTATATATTTCTATATAGTTGGCTATAATATATTTTTAAAAGTATAAATATATTCCATGTAGTCTCTTATTTAATTCATAAAACTGCATATATACTGTAGAAATTGGAAAAATGTCTGAATGAAATATGGAAACACTTTTGCTCCTCACAGTGTGTGTTGTTGTAACTACATCAGAGCTCAAAACCAAATCCAAAATTCTACAATGTATTATTTTGCAAATATTATTGAACAGCGTGACATTTGAAACGTTGCTACTCAACTTTTCATGACATTGCAAGATATTTTCATATCTACCAGCAGATGGCGGCGTATGGATGCAACTTTGAAACACAAAATATTTCAGGCCTTCATTTCTGCATTCGAAACACTAAATCCACAAAGAGAAATAACAAGACAACGATTTCAGTCTCAGCAAATACAAGGGTAAATAAATAAGTTTTAACCAGTTTGACTGGTTAAATCACGAGAAATTGATCATTAAAGAGATTTTAAGATCCTCTCGAGACACCTCGCCTGTTGCCCTGATATGAAATCGGTGTCTTGTTAATATGGTGTTCGGTTTGTTACCCTTTGTAATTACCTTTTTATAATTATCAGAGTAATTTATCCTTGCCTTTGATGCGTTGATGATGATGCAAATTATATCTAATTATCTGAAATGAGGTACAGCTTTCCTGTTGAACGTCACCTAGAAACAAAACCAGCAATTACTAAATGATCCGTGTTTTCTTGATTTCGCTTAACTTTAACCCTGACCCATACACTCTCGACTGAATCTCACAGTTAACATGTCTCATGGCGAGTTTCACAAATATCATAAATATCAGAGGAAAAAAGCAGAGATGCTGCTGGCCTGTCTTTGGGCTTTGGCTAATACAGCCACTCCAGGGCAAACTGTAATACTATCTGTCCTCATTAGCAAATACTGCATAGGAATGAGTTTAACTTTATTTAAAGTTAAAGTTTTAAATGCACCAATACTCACACAGATGTAAATGAAACTGCTGCTGTATGTGTTAACCTGGGCACCCAATATTCTGATACATTTTTCACCTGAAGTGATTTTCTCATTGCGTTCATCTTTAGGTAGCCTATATCTAATCTTTGTTTTCACATTTAGTTTGATCTTTTTCTTTGTACCACTGGTTTACATACATGAGGATATACTATAAACTTCTCTTGCTGTAATACAAAAATAATTATGACAACTGAACTGACTATCCCTAATTCACACTTTACCCCCTAAAGGATAGGGTTAAAGAAAAACTAACTAAATAAAAAATTACAAACATTATATATAATATTATATTTATAGTATATATACATATAAAATTGGTTTTCTTTAATATAATAAACTATTATGTGTGTGCATGTGTGTTTATTGTATTAAAGATGTTTTTATTATTGTGTGTATGTATGTATATATATATATATATATATATATATATATATATATATATATATATATATGTTATTTTCCCAAAAATAGACTGTTATTAAATACTTTATTACGTTATTATATTAATGTAATAAATAGCTATGAGCATCTGTCATATACACACGTAAGAGTATATATTAAACAAAACATGTTTTATTATTGTATGTAATATTTATTATCTTGTATTTAATAATATAATAGACTATTATTTAGAACAATAAATTATTACATTATGTATGTAATAAATAGAAATAGTTTGAGAACAAAATTCACAGCTGAGTAAACTCTCTTTCACACACACACACACACACACACACACACACACACACACACACACACACACACACACACACACACACACACACACACACACACACACACACACACACACACACACACACACACACACACACACACACACACACACACACACACACACACACACACACACACACACAAACACCCCATAATTTAATTATCATTCAAATATCAGCAAGTCGTTTTAAAGAAGTTGCATCTTATTGCATCTGTCTTTGTTGATCTTTATATGCATTCCAGGAGGGCAAAGTTTGCTATGCATTTTAGGGTTAAAGGGGAGTTTGATATGACCCCTTCCTTTGAGATCATTTTACCCAGAATTCCACTGGATGAAAGTGCTGTTACATATTGCCCATGTTGTAGAGTTTGAACATCATGGTCTGATGTTTCCAAAGCCTGATTGGGAAAGACGTGTTACGCAGTCAATCCTGTTGGAGCATCGTCCTCTATAGTTGAAACGTAATATCCATATGTATTAAAGGACACATGCTAATTTTAAAGTGGTTTCATAATATTAATTTCCCAGTAGAGTTTGACAAAAGTGGATCTTACAGGGGAAAGAGGGATCAACAGTCTACGGGAAAATAAAAAGATGTCATCGTGGTAAATGAATACTGTTTTCCAGTCAGACTGAGACAACTGACATATGGCCAAATGCTACCAACAGAACCCTTAATCAGGCCTATATATATATATATGTGCCAGACGGCAGGTACATTTGTGTTCAAACTACTCTGGCATGCAATGATGCAACCATAAAGGCACATGGTGGGAGTTTCGGATGTAAACAAGAAGGCATGCTTGTTCTATTCTATGAGTAACTGAGGTTTAAGTGCTTCTGAATGTTGACCCACTGTCAACAGATTACAATGCCAAAAAATTATCTTCATAAATCAATCTACCATAACAGACACTGACCCCAGCTGCTCAAATATAACCACTGATTCATTGCTAAACCCAGTAGCTAATCATTTGGTTGACGTTGAGGGTTTAAAAATAAATAAATGCTTATATGGGTTCTTAATGCCTTTAACAATATAATTTGTAAAGGCAAGCCACCAGTTTTTTTATTAGAAAACCTTTTTTCACTCATGTTTCGACATGTCCCGCCTTCTCCTGTTATGATAGCTACGTCATATGAACGACTCCTAAACTGTCCAATCCCTGACCGCCTTCTTGGGCTACTAGCCAATAGCCCCTATTGGCTCCTGGCTCAGGAGGCGGGACATGTGTGAATACAGGCGAGGAAAAATAACTGCTTTCCGAAACAGAAAAAGCTGTTAGAATAGCATTGGCTTGGCGTATTATCCCAGAAGTTGTCTCTAATTCGCAATATACTGTGTATCTAAATAATAATTTAGATTAGAACGCAGCCTCGTTTCTGTGAACCACGTGACGTCTGTTTACATCCTCTCAGCTGTTCCTCGACAAAAACAGCGCTGGCTGTTCAACGCCACGAAAATCTATACATAATCAACAGTACGCTCAAAAAACACCAACTTTAATGTGCATCCAGTCTGTTTGGCTAGTGCAAAGCCTGAGATTGATTCATGGCTTTATAAAGGTCAGTGAACATTGTTTTTCCGCAAAGATGATGCCGACATTTTTGTTTTGTTGCTTTGCGTTGATCTGAGCAAGCTGAGGAAGATGTAACTTAGCCTGCATGTGGCAGACATTTAAATGCTAACTTACTGTAATGGTTTAATGCTCGCAGAAAAGCCCAAAATGGCTGATTTGAAGAATGCACAAATGTTTTATTGTCTTAAGTGTTTTGATGTACCAGGTCAAACACAATGCCGCCGTCTTACTGGTTTCCCCAGTCCTGCAGCGTTAATGTTATCTAACCGCATGGGTTTCTGAAGTATTTGAAAAACTAGACTTTTTTCCCCTTCGCTCTCAGTTTATTTTCATCTGAATTACAGTCGGTGGCGGAAGCATTTTAACCAGATGCTGCAAGTTTACTAATCTTATTAGACAACTAACAATAGCAAGTAACGTATAACAACTATATCTGAAGCTGTATTTTTTAATAACTTGCTTTTTATTTTTTCATATATTTTGTTTTATGTTTTGCTCATTGCACAACACGCATAAAAACAAAGGCCATATGCACGACACACCGCGAGCTTTTTCGTCAATATTTTAAATGTCACGTTATTGTATAACCCTGTTAAATAGAGCTGTGGAGTTACTGAAGTAATATAATGTATGCAAAGCAAGTCCAGCTTAGAGATTATGGCGGATCTAAACATGGGGAAACGCTTACATTTCTCTCTCTCTCTCTCTCTCTCTCTTTTTTTTACTGTCTCAGATATAATATGTGAATGTATTAAGCACTGCACACGTCGCTGGACACTGTATTAAACGCAGTGCGGTTATGTGAAGTGTTTTATAAATCCTTTAGCTCGACTGCGTCGTGAAATGTAGATCTTTACGTGTGTGGATGGACCTCAGCGGGTGACGTCACGCAGCCAGACGCCATCCATATTGTATGTGTATCGGTCGTAAACGTAAACAAACGAACGAAAGCGTCCCAAATATGGCATTTCTCTTCACTTACGACAGAAACAACGTTCAGAGGAATATAAAGGTATTCTTATGACATGTTGGTGCCGCACTATTTGTTGAGAGCCGAGTGTTATGGCGTTCTTATGGCGAGCTGCTTTTAAAGGGATAGTTCAACCAATTTTTTTTTAATTTTGTCATAATTTTACTCACCCTCATGTTGTTCCAAACCTGTATGTGTTTCTTTCTTCTGTTGAACACAAAATAAGATATTTTGAAGAATGTTGGTAACCAGAGAGTTGATGGACCCAATCGACTTTTTCTTCACTAACAGTTATGGAAGTCTGTCAACTGTCTGGTCACCGATGATCTTTAAAATATCATATTTTGTGTTCAACAGAAGAAAGAAACTCATACAGGTTTGGAACAACATGAGGGCGAGTAAGTAATGACAACATTTTCATTTTTGGGTGAACTATCCCTTTAATAGGCTATTATTCCTTACAACTAAATAGTTATTTTTTTTATGTTACTAGTACACATATACTGTACTATTACATATTATATGTAATTACATGTACACAGCCTAACCGGGACTTATATGTTTAGTTTCACAAGTAACTGCTCCTTAAATATCAGTGCTTATTCATAGGCATTTTTCCACAACATAAACAGTTTTTATTGGCCATCAGCTCTAAATGCTTTATTTTAATTTTTTACAGATTAGAATGGTTACTTAATAATACAATAAAAAAAATCTTACCTAATGAATACACACTTGTTAGATCTCAACCTCTAGGAATATTGGATCCAGCTGTGCTGAACTTCTCTCTCCACCACAATGATGGTCGTCTTCCATTCTATCATAAAAGTAATTTAACAAAATGTATTGAATAATCTCATTTGCTTCTTTCTCTGTGCATAGTCTGGCTTCATCTGAACAGCACAAACATGACCAAACTGCTTACCAACCTCCTGTGAAACCTTGAAATGGATACATTCTTTCTTCTTCACATCTTGTGAAGGCCAAACAATCATAAGATTGAACCACAGGAGTAAAGCACTGCAAGAGCATGGGAAATAATAAGTAATATTAATGTAAATTAATAAATGATAAATTTATATAAAATATGGATACAAGTTATAAGGATGTTTGCTCCCTTGAAGCTGTAGGTTGGCTCTTAAAATCAAATATTTTACACTAGAGTCTCAACTAGTGTTTATTTGGTTGCTAATAAACAATTATAAATAATTAAGTAACAAAGTTGTAAGGAATACATTTTAAAATATTTTGTCATGTGATACTAAATACTTTGGCTTTAATGCATGTCATTTTTTTTTATATCTCAGTAATTATTATTATTATGAACTCAAACAATAATTTATATTAACCAACAAAAAAACATTGTTTACAATTTTTGTGTGAAATATGACCTGAACATTATTATTATTATTATTAGGTGAATCTCATGAAACGTAAAGGTCATAGTTTAAAATCAAATGAAAGAAATACGAAATTATGAATGTTTTACATTTCGGGAATGCTTTAATACTTAATGTTCTTTATTCAAACTATAATTTCTATTAAAATTAAAACTAATATTTATATAATAAAAATATTTTTATTTATTTAATTTTGGGGTGAAGAAGTACGACCTGAACATTTATTATTATTATTATGTCCCCTGCAGGTGGGGTCATGTTTTACTGAAGTGAAGTGACGTGAAGGCCAACTATGGCAAGCAACCCATACTTGGAATGTATCCTCTGTGTTTAACCCATCCAAGTTAGTACACACACATTAGTAGTTCTAATTAGTAGTGAACACACACACATACACTGCAAACTGTGGACACACACACCCAAAGCAGTTTTTCTTTTTTCCTTGGTGGGGTTTCTCTCTGACACAGTTCTTCTCATTGAGGTTTGGAATGAATCCGCTGAGAGTTTGAGGCTTCTGCTTTCTCTGGGTCAGACATGCGGTGCAGGAGTCAATGCGAGGACATGAGCTTCCGTTTCGTATGTAGACTATTCACACACTTCACGTGTCCTCTGTGATAGGAGACATGACGGATGTATGCTGTAATGTGTAGTTGACAGGTCGTGAAGTTTCAGTAGTATCCTGCAGTGTGACATAATATACTGTGTGAAGAAATCATGGAGATAGTGGAAATCACACCGCTTTTATCTTCACTGGAAAAGTACAGAGGAACTGTAAACAGATTTATTCTGGCTGAGCATCAGTGTAGTGTGATAATGTTGCAATTATGCAACCAGCGAGTTAAAACATGTTAATGACGGATCAGCTCAGCTTTATAACAAACTGTTCCAGTTCATTGTTCAAGTTCCAGTATTAACTTGACAACAATCCAGGAGTTACTCAACTTGCTCTCTGACAAAACCAGTTAGCAGTGTTCGGAAAACCAGCATCCTTTTCACCCCCCTATATTAATGGCGTTATTGATTTATGGTGTCCAACCAGCGTTAGAAAGAAAGACATGTAATAGATGCCGTTCTCTTTTGTAAGTTGTATACTGATGTACTGAGAGTCTCTGTAGGGTTGCAATCAGGTCTTGTACAAAACAGAGTAGGAGGTTTGACCCAGATCCCTCCCTGCAGTATTTTTAGTGCAGGAGACTCAAAGGGCAGTAATACAGGAAAACGCTGAAAAGAAAGATGAATGCAGAAAAGATAAGAACAAGGGAATTATGGCGATGTAGACATTTAAAACACTATAAAATAAAGCAATATTTATTATATATATCAGTATATTAAATATATTAGTTTTATCAGCTCTTACCCCCTTCAAATTGATTTCTAGGGCAGTTTTTTCAAAACCTTATCAAATGTATGTCATCTTTCATGTCAAATTCTTACATTTTATCAGAATTAAATTTAATTAAAATAATTCACAAGTTCACACTCACAAATGATCAGATAAAGACTGTGTATTTTGCGTGCTGTCCGAGGGCTCGTAATTTGGCCCAAACCCCAGAGTACAGTAGGTGGCGGCAAGTGACTCTTAATGGGTGAGTCATTGAATCATTCGTTCAACCGATTTGTTCAAATGGCTGATTCATTCAAGAATGAAGCAAGTATGAAGTACACTCACCTAAAGGATTATTAGGAACACCTGTTCAATTTCTCATTAATGCAATTATCTAATCAACCAATCACATGGCAGTTGCTTCAATGCATTTAGGGGTGTGGTCCTGGTCAAGACAATCTCCTGAACTCCAAACTGAATGTCAGAATGGGAAAGAAAGGTGATTTAAGCAATTTTGAGCGTGGCATGGTTGTTGGTGCCGGACGGGCCGGTCTGAGTATTTCACAATCTGCTCAGTTATTGGGATTTTCACGCACAACCATTTCTAGGGTTTACAAAGAATGGTGTGAAAAGGGAAAAACATCCAGTATGCGGCAGTCCTGTGGGCGAAAATGCCTTGTTGATGCTAGAGGTCAGAGGAGAATGGGCCGACTGATTCAAGCTGATAGAAGAGCAACTTTGACTGAAATAACCACTCGTTACAACCGAGGTATGCAGCAAAGCATTTGTGAAGCCACAACACGCACAACCTTGAGGCGGATGGGCTACAACAACAGAAGACCCCACCGGGTACCACTCATCTCCACTACAAATAGGAAAAAGAGGCTACAATTTGCACGAGCTCACCAAAATGACTGGAAAAATGTTGCCTGGTCTGATGAGTCTCGATTTCTGTTGAGACATTCAGATGGTAGAGTCAGAATTTGGCGTAAACAGAATAAGAACATGGATTCATCATGCCTTGTTACCACTGTGCAGGCTGGTGGTGGTGGTGTAATGGTGTGGGGGATGTTTTCTTGGCACACTTTAGGCCCCTTAGTGCCAATTGGGCATCGTTTAAATGCCACGGCCTACCTGAACATTGTTTCTGACCATGTCCATCCCTTTATGACCACCATGTACCCATCCTCTGATGGCTACTTCCAGCAGGATAATGCACCATGTCACAAAGCTCGAATCATTTCAAATTGGTTTCTTGAACATGACAATGAGTTCACTGTACTAAAATGGCCCCCACAGTCACCAGATCTCAACCCAATAGAGCATCTTTGGGATGTGGTGGAACGGGAGCTTCGTGCCCTGGATGTGCATCCCACAAATCTCCATCAACTGCAAGATGCTATCCTATTAATATGGGCCAACATTTCTAAAGAATGCTTTCAGCACCTTGTTGAATCAATGCCACGTAGAATTAAGGCAGTTCTGAAGGCGAAAGGGGGTCAAACACAGTATTAGTATGGTGTTCCTAATAATCCTTTAGGTGAGTGTGTGTGTGTGTGTATATATATATATATTTTACCACATTATGTTTATATTAGCTTATGTGAGTGCTTATATTAGCTTGTGTGTGCTGTTGCACTCATTTGACATTTTTTGGAAGTTTTGGTGCATCATTGCTATTGACATTTTAATCAGGCTACATCTCTAGTCGGGCAAGTAAAATTCTCTTTCACTTGCCTCTTCATAAAATCCACTTGTCCCAGACAAGTGGACGAGCTTTAATGTCGAGCACAGTTTTAAAGTGTCATTTACAGGAAAATGCCCTGAGACCTGCTCTAGACATGCACAAAAATCTTGTACATCTGCACAAAAAACCTTCATGGATACACAAAACCCTGTTTTCCTGTGCTTTTTAGTAAAATGTTCTTGTTTTCATGTGAAAGTCTCAGGGTTTTCTTGTAAATCTGCTATTTGACATCTGCAAATGTCACTCTGTAAGAATGAGAACGACTCCTAAGTAGGGCTGCACGATATTGAAGAAAAATGCAATATGCGATAACTCATTAAATAACGTGATATGCGATACATCCTACATACTAGAAAACATCCCTACAACTTTTGAAAGTGAACAGCAGTGTTTTACTGTAGCATAAGAAGAGTTATTTTAACATCAGTGTAAACCACGGGGTTTAGGGTTTCAGGAAGGCCTACATTAGGGTTATTTAACAACAGAAACTGAATAATCAAATGTAAAAAATAAAACACTGCTTAGTTTTCACTGTATGAATTAAATATATACTGATTCTTATTAAAGCTACAAAAGTTCTTCAGCCAAGAGCAGTGAGTGATTTTCTCTTTGTCTTTTGTTTATGACCCCAGTTATTGCAAGCCGTTGCGATATTACGATAATTTCGATATATTGTGCAGCCCTACTCCTAATGCTAGCTGCTTCTGACAATAGCAAGTAGAAAATCATGATTTATTGGTTGCAATGTAAACTAAAGCCTTTTGACTTTTAAAAAAACCACGATATAAAATATATTTAAAAAGGGATGAGCTCTTTAATATCAATAGGAAGTATGTCAACAAAGAAAATATGGGTTCTTTTCAGACGGATGGTCCTTTGCAAAGCCACCCTTAATTGGAGTGGAAAATAGAGACATTTCGATGTACAGTAATTGGGCTTTTCTTATACTCGCTGAACCATTAAGTAAACAAGCCTCATGTTTCTTTCTTTGTGTAAATCCAGATCTGGTTCAGGTTCATGAAAATCCTTGAGGTTACAGCAATCCAGCTTAACTCAATTACCAATGAGCTGAAGAAACTGAATGCCCTGTCTGCAGCCCAAATGTCACAAACATGCTTACTTTTCTCTTGCTTTGAAAGGATATTCATTTAAGTGCATAACATTTCTAGGAAGCAGAATTTCCAATGTCCTGATTAATAACTGGCATTATCATTTGAAACACGTAACAAGACTTCAGACTTGGACTTCAGCTGTATTCTGCAATATTAAAGCTGGTTGCATCAGGCATGTACCATCAGGTACACACAACACCTAGCTGAAGAATCAAAGACGGCAGGTATCAGGTGGCGCGCGCAGTATGGCTTCTTTTTTCCAGCTGTGCTCCAGAGAAAAGGGTAAACTGAAATGTGCGAAAGAGAGGTCTAAACTGTCACCCTTTGTTTTTCAATCCTCAGATCTTGCCGTAGCTGAGAATGGTCTGAGGTGATTTGTGTGGGACAGACATCACGACTGGGCTTCCCTGTGGAGAATCGCTCCAGCACTTTCATCTGGATGTGAGGACCGGTCTAGTTACCCGTCTCTCACCTCCTCTGCATTTTCTTTTTGTTTCTTTTTCTTTCTCGTTGCCTGTCTGGGGGAACATGGGGGGAGCAGTCAGTGCTGGCGAGGATAATGACGATTTGATAGACAACCTGAAGGAAGCCCAGTACATCCGCACAGACCGCGTCGAGCAGGCCTTCAGGGCCATAGACCGTGGAGATTACTACCTGGAGGGCTACAGGGACAATGCATACAAAGACCTGGCGTGGAAGCATGGGAATATACACCTCTCAGCGCCGTGCATCTACTCCGAGGTGATGGAAGCCCTGAAACTCCAGCAGGGTTTGTCTTTCCTGAACCTCGGCAGTGGCACAGGATACCTGAGCACGATGGTGGGCCTGATCATAGGTGAGAACCACTCTAATTTTAGGCTCTGAATTAGGCTAATTTTAACCGCTCTAAAACCTTCTAGGGTTTAGATAAAAACGATAATAAGGAAAACAAGCAGATATTGAGGATATAATTCAACAATATTTTTAATTTATTTCAAATTCAAAAGAAATCAATCAAAGAAAAAACTATAAATTATGAGAAGATGAAATAAGAAATTTGCACCAAAAACAAAAAGACTATTTAGGATTTAAGAACCATCACAAAACATTTAGGTTGCATAAATCAGCTTTTTGGCTCTCATTCTCTTGTTTATTTCACTTTTTTTGTTAGAACATTCTGCATGGTAGTAATTGCATTTTGACGCATATCAAGATATTTTCATCACTATTAATATTATTGCTCATGTTTAGGTTTAGGGATTCGAACAAACTCCTAAGTAGTAAACATTGGCAGAAATTGACACATAACTCACCTCGTACTGTGTGTGCTATAGACATGAAATCATACAGTATAACAGTAATATTGTGAAATATTATAACAATTTAAAATAATATATATATATATATATATATAAAAATAGTATTTTCTTTGTATATTTAATATATTCAAAGTTTTCTATTTCTATCAGCATCATTACTCCAGTCTTCAGTGTCACATGATCCTTCAGAAATCATTCTAATATAAAAACCATGGTACACTTTTTATTTATTTATGATTCTTTAATGAACAAATTATATATTTGAAATAGAAATGTTTTGTAACACTATAAAATGTTGCTTTTTATCCATTTAATGCACCCTTACTGAATAAAAGTATAAATTCTTAAAAAAAAAATTTATCATACTGACATTTCTTACTTTTCTTATCTTACAAACATTTTGAACTGTAGCGTGCTTATGCTTATGTTGAATGATGGACCCAAAACCTATCCAGGGACCTGTTGTTCTTATCATTCGCAGGTCCGTTTGGAGTAAATCATGGCGTTGAGCTCCATAAGGATGTTGTGGAGTATGCGAAAGAAAGACTCGATGACTTCATTAAAAACAGCGACAGCTTTGACAGGCATGTTCAACCCTTATTTTGCATTGTGTTTCTGTAGATTTGAGTGTGAATGTAAAGATTCGGCTAGAAGAAGTGGCGATTTAACCAGAAGTATAGAAATCGAAATGGCTTTGTTTTACTTGGCAGCCGCTTCCAGGGAGGCAAACGGAGATTCAAGCAAACCACATTAGTCCTACCGCAGTTCTGTGGTTATGCACTTCAAAGATCACTTGTTTTTTTACCTTTGATTTAGTCAGCCCCTGCCCAATAATCTTCCATGTGACACAAAGAATGCACTAGCTAACCCCAAACCACAGGCTCAATGAATAAATGCCTCAAGCGCACGTCAGCTCTTCGGTCTGCTGAGTGATTTGCACACCTGTGTGAACACCAGTCAAAACCAGAACCGCTAGGTCAGATAGTCCTCTTCAGTATTGGACACACAAATGGGTTTCCCTGAACGCTGTCACTGGCATTTGCTGCTTGCAAACATCTGTTTTCGTCATGCACCAGAGAGAGCAGGGTTATTAAGTTCAGGAGAAAGAGCTGTAATGACGTATTAGACAGTGCTGATGCTATTAAACAATCCATAAAAGCATGTGTTTCATACAGAAGGCCATGTGCCAAAACAAGGCTGCTTAATCAATGTTGCGGAGCTTTGGGAGCTCTCTTGTTGGAATCACTTTATTAGATATCGATATATCTTACACGTCTATGACTATTCAACGAAAACAGCTGCCTAGTGGCTCTAAGCAAATACAAACACGTTTTGACTCATGTTTATAATAAGCTCAATATGTCTGATTTCTCTTTGGCATCATATCTGTTCTCTAGGAGGTAATACAAGAATATTTGCTTTTTATTCATCCACAGAAATAGACTATTACATGTTCTGAAGTGCTAAACTCGCTGACTAAATGCTAGCACATAGCATTTGGTTGCTGTGTGGTTCCTTCATTGTCCCATGGGCCTTAATGATGACTCAGATTATAGGCTATAGTTAAAAAGAGGTGTGCTATTACTTCGAAGTGATTTGAAAAGCAGGTTTACCTGATGGACAAATAAATCTTGCAAAACCATTTCACTACATATCTAGTGACCATAATATTGTATAGATATCATATAAGGTTTAGATATCATATAGGTTTTGCAAAAACAAACAGCAAATTGTGTTGAAGTTCTATAAATGAATATCAGTGTTAAAAATGTGTCGTTTCAGGTTTGAGTTCTGCGAACCACACTTTGTCGTGGGGAACTGTCTGGAGATTTCGTCCGACAGTCACCAGTACGAACGCATATACTGCGGAGCTGGAGTTCAGAAGGACCACGAGAACTATATGAAAATCCTGCTGAAAGTCGGAGGAATTTTGGTCATGCCAATAGAGGATCAGGTAAACCACAGGATGATGCATATAGCGGGCCCTAAAAGTGTTTGGACACTTCAGTCACACTGGTCACAAATGTATGAATGGCATTAGATAACAAAATATAAACCCAAAGATCTGCATTTGTTGGTCTCAAATTCTGCTCGATTTTTTTTTTCATCACTAATTAATTTTACTTTTCTTCTTCATTTTGTCATTCAACATTGGAGTCTGATAGCCCCGCCCCCTCCACTATGTAATTAAAGCAATGACAGTTGAACTTGAGTGCATGAAGTGTCCAATTACCTGTTTTTTTTGTAAATTAAATGCATCATCCGGGTATTTTAAGTGCAATTTTTCTTTTTGGAATTTTCAGTGTGAACAAATAGAATGGCATAGAATACAGCATAAGTATGCGAATTGGGACGCACCTCATGTCTTAAATCAAATGTTTGACCTCTTGATGAGTACACACAGTCCGTCTCATTCAGTGTTTATGTGTTCTTGCAGCTGACTCAGATAACTAGAACTGGTCAGAGCTCCTGGGAGAGTAAGAATATCCTGGCGGTGTCATTTGCTCCTCTTGTTCAGCAGAACAGGACAGAAGGCTGCAAGACTGAAGCTGTGGTACTCCGTGAGTCTCCGCCCCTAAATATGATCTCACACTGCTCTGTCCAATCAGCTGCCACTTGGGAGGTTTCCAAGTACAATGTTACAGACTGATTTATTCATGCATTATTAACCCGATTGATTCAGAAGTGTGAATGACACCACAGGCAAAACCATTGGGGGGGTTTTCATGCACTGGGCAATTTTGAGATTTTGTTTCCACATATCTTTCAGACTAGTGGAAAGAATCTAAAATGCGCATGTAACTCTTTCCCCGCCAGCGTAAAAAAAAAAAAAGTTGCCAGCCGCCACTAGCATTTTTGATCATTTTCACAAAACTTTCATGGCCCCAAGTATATTTTGTTTGAATATTGGAACATATCATATTTTAAAAGAAAGAACAAAGTCTCTGCTTTTAAACAACAACAACAACAACAACAACAACAACAACAAAAAATGTGGGTAAGTTTCATTAAAAAAAACATTTTGGACAAAATGCTGAGAAAACTGCATTTTTGTCTGAGACTTTGTTCAGATAGGATTCAGAACGATGATCAAAATATAGATTATAGTTCATCAACACCCCTGAAGCTTCTCAGTCGTACACCTCGTTGTGGGTTCAACTTTACATTCGCTAACGTTAGGCAGTTTTGACTTATATGCTGTTTAATGTTTGATGATCGCGTTAGCTTACATGTGCATAAGCAATCTTCTCTTGCTTGTTTCTGCTTCTTTGCTTGTTTTTGGATCCGGAGATGCTGTACTATTTTAGAAGATGCGTAAAAGCGCCCCCTACTGAGTGAAAACATGAATATGAATGAACATGAATGCCGGAAGCATTGCGTCATAAATGACGGAAAATCTTGTCTATGGCGGGGGAAGAGTTAAGTGCGTCTTTTATTACATTTTATCTATTTGCATCTGTAGTTTACAATACATATATTTACAGGCCATTTTCTTAAATTGATTAACCTGATTCATTCAGAAAAGTAATGACATTAACAGACAAAAAAAAAAAAAATTCATGCACTGATCAATTTTCAGATTTTGGGCTTCCATAATGTCTTCTTTCAGGCTAGTTCAAAGAAAACATCTAAAATACACAATTGAGTGTTTATTTTGTTACACTTTATCTATTTGCATCACTAGACTTCAATAACAATACATATCTTTACAGACCGTTTTCTCACAATTATATTTTTTCTCATGCACTAAGCCAGAAATCTCCACTTCAGTAGTTCTTACACCAAACTTTACAGTTTTATTTAAGAGGGGTCTGTTTGTTCATATATCATTTGCCTGATTTATATAGCTTTTTATTCCTAAAAACATGTTGAAAATGTACTTGTTTCTTGGATGTTAACATTATTTTCTGATTTATGAAGTGACAGTTTTAACAGTGGGACTTTTGTATATATATATTTAACTTTAATATACCAACAAAATCAAGCAAGCAGTTTGAACCTGGCTTTATCCAATATTCCGAATTCTGTTCTGAAAATATATATGCAAACTTGTTCATATTTAATTGGATGCCTTATTTCCATATTTAAACGAGACAATTACCACTTTGTCGCTTCAAAAAGTTCATAAAGAGATCGTACAACTAATCAATGTGAATTGAGAAGTTTAGTCCAAATTTTCTAAACAGACTCGATCGCTTTATATGATGAACAGATTTAAAGCAGCACTCAGTAGCTTCGGGACTTCTTCGCTGTATTCTCGCTTTTTGCTCGCAGGTTTCTCTCTAGAGCTCCCCCCACAGCTTCGGAATAGATATTTGATAACACTGTTGTAAAAACTCGTTGGTGATTCTCAGACACCAGAGGCTATAGATCAACGACATCAAAGCAGACGGGACATTCTTTAAAACGTCTTCTTCATTCGGGTTCGGACAGCGTGAGGGAGCGCAATAATGACAGAATTTTAGCAGATTTCTTTTGGCCGTAAAGCAATTGTTTACATCGCGAGACCTGATATCACGCGAGACTTCCTGACGCAGCGGCCGGCGGCCCGCCGGCTCAAAGTTGCAAGTGCGTATTTTCCGCTCACGGGCACCAGGGGGGTGCGAAACGACCACCATTCAACCCGAAATAAGTAATATAACCATTCCAATGACTCCGAAGCTGTTCAGTTAAGGTAAAAAAAGTTACTTAGTTCACCTTTAATTTAGGCTTTTACTCACATATAAACACTGATCAGCGAACATAAACAGAAGCTGCTTGACGCGCAAGAACAAACCTAATTTTTGGGTGAACTATCCCTTTATTGTGCTGTGAGTAATCAACTGGGAAAGTAAGACTTTAGGTTTAAACAAATTGGTTGTACACACAAATGAGATTTGAGAAAACAACCTGTATTCGTTAACCTGTATTACTTGTCTGTTCCTCAGCGGCTCTGAGCGTGAGGAATCTTCAGGACCTGGCTCGAATCTACATCCGCCGAACCCTCCGCAACCTGACCAACGACGAGAACCCCGGCCGCAACAACATGCAAAGATCGTCCCAGAAGCGCAAGCGCAGGCGCTGCCGCCGCCGCCGCCGCATCAACACCTACGTGTTCGTCGGGAACCAGCTGATTCCTCAACCCATGGACAGCGAGGAGGACGAATGCATCGAGGAGGAGAGCAAAGAAGAGGAGCAGGAGAAAGACATTGAGCCCATCAAACCCGAGGAACCGCAGGTCAACCATCTGAGAGACAAAATCCTGAGTCTGCCGCTTCCCGAGTCGCTGAAGTCCTACCTGCTGTACTACCGTGAGAAATAACACTCGTCCAGTCTAAGCATTAATCTACGGTGGTGGTTTCCTTCTCAGACTGCTTCTCACCCTGAGTTTCATAGTTGTTTTTTTTTTTGATAATGTAGCATAATTTAAACATTTAAATGGGGTTGGGCTGCGTTTCCAAGAGACTTGATTTGAATGTGCTTGCTGTGTTTGTTCTAATGACTCATAACGTTGTAATATTCACATTTTGAATGTGATTTTTGACTACCGAGGAACTGAGGGAGACTGAGGTTTAGAAGCTTCTAGCTCACTTTGTTTGTATTCAGAAGAGTTTGTTCTAAATGTGACGGAAGAATTGCTGAAGCTATTTTTCAAAGGCTTGTAATGTAAGACCAGTAATGACAGTTTTCGTTCTTTTTTTTAATTGTAGAGAGAATGAAAAACTCAAGTCATTATTTTGGGATTGATTTTTGCCTTCTTTGATTCTCCGAACCTTCTGGAGTTTTCGCTGTTTATGATGCTAATGCTTTCGGTATATCTTTGGACTGTTTTAGTGAAGTTCCATCTAGAGAGGATTTTTTGACCTGTGTTTTGCATTTCTATTTCTTTTTTTACATTCTAGTCACATTTGTAAGTACCGATATTGAACTCTCTTAATAGATGATGTAATTTTTTTGCTTGTTCCTTTCGTCTGCGAGTCGTCCTGAAGACCTAACACTCCAGTTTCTGCTTGTGATCATAAAATGTAAGAGACGTCACTGTTTGTATTGGTTTGTAATCGGTGATTTCACACTGTCGTAACAACTTGTTTGGAATATATTGTCACCATATTCAATTATTCAGTTGATTGTAAATGATTTTGTTACATTGAAATGGAATCTAATAGAATTTCACATTTATCATGTTTGTCACATTTCCCAAAAAATACAGTTTGAGATATTGAAAAACACCCCAAATATCATCTCTAAATCAGATATACAGTTCTACTCATGTTTAGAATTTGCAAAATAAAAAATAAGATCATTATAAGTACAGCTCTGAAGGAGCTAAAACAACTTAATATGCAAAATAAACTTAAACAATTATTCAGTAGATGCATTTACACTTTTTAATATTGTTTTTAAATTCATTAGAATTTAATTTAGCTGTTTTAGTACTGCCCTAATGAAACTATATCATCATAACACATATTTACACCACAATACTAAATGATAACTGAATTTATAGGCTACTAATGATTCTTTTGGAAGTTCACACTTGGTTCTTAATTATTGTGTGTCGCCTCTTTTAGTGTTCATATACTTTTGTTATGGTTGTGCATCTCTGGTTCATCCCACAACAGTCCTCTTCCAGGTCATGTATGTTCTTTGGTTTCCCAGCATGCTCTGCACGTTTGAGTTCTTCCCCACAATGGTTATGGGATGTTGAGATCAGGATGATTGAGGCCCTGATAAAACCATCATAAAACTGAAAAAAAGTCATTGACGCTTATGGGGGCCACACATGATGTGAAGAACAAGTTGTTTTTTCTTCTGAAATGTGTATTAATATCTATTGTGCAGCTTCTTCAGGGTGGTAGGCCTACTGAATATATTTATTTTATTTTATTTTTTTGCCCAAAATAACTCCATGAAATGGCCTGACAAACACGGGTATCTTTTGTCTGTTGATGTATTTTGTTTTAATACAGGACATTAGGGTGGGACACATTCATGTTAAATAGCTTTTGTAACGCCACAGCTGTGAACCACGATTTGCAAAAAATTTGAATCATACACCCATGAGTAATCAATATTTTTGTTCGTTTTCTAAAAGAAAACGTGACTAAAATTTTTATAAGCACACTTGCATAAAGACACTGGGTTTTTAAGCACCTTAAGTCATTGCCTATCTCCTATTATTTATGAAATGATGGTAACAGGGAGAATGTAAAAAATACCCAAATGATTCTTCATATTCGTCCTTACAGGTTAAGGTACAATATACATACACCAGCACAAATGTTCTTTTCAAAACAGCTTTTAAATTCAAAACAACTCAAAAAAAAAAAAAAAAAAACTTTTGTTTTCATTAAGACAGCCGGATGACACATTTAAGTGTAATCTTTTATTAATTATAAACTCTTCTGAGAGGATCTTGTAATATTTTCAGCATTTTTCAAAACGCTGTTGTCGTGTGAATTGAACGGTCAAAACGCTTTTTTCCGTTTTTAGTTGAAAATGGTGATGGTAAAAACGGAAAACCTTTTCTGTGTTTTTGCTCTTCATTCACACGACAACGACGTTTTAGGGGCCTGAAAACGCAAACTTTAGCATACTGTTATCGTCTCAGTGTAAACTACAAAAATGCGAATTTGTGACAACGGTGACGTCATGCGCATGCACGTAGTGATACAAAGTGATATCGCCAACTACTGGCCGGGCAGCATAACAGCGTTTTTAATCATTTCCACTTATCCGTGTGAACGGGGATTGTTTTGACAACGTTGTCGTCTGTACGAGAAAAAAATTAAAGGAAAACCTTTCCGTTTTTTTTTTTTTTTACATATAGTTGTCGTGTAAAGTTGCCCTGAAGTGCTAAAACCGGACCGTGTCTCAAGATAAGAGCAACCAGGAGAATCTGTCCAATGAGTTTGTGGTTGTTAGAACGTTGTGAGAACGTTCCATGAGGTCTAATTCCACAGACGGTCCCTGTCAAGACACACGAGTGTCTTTTTTCACAAGTGTATCACTGACTGTAATGATGCTTTGTTTCTCAACCATCTTTTCATTAAATATATTTATAGCCAACCTGTTATGTTTTTTACTACGCCTGTGTTTGTCATATGGTGTCACGAGATTTGTTGAAATGTACAGTAGTTACAAAAATACATGATTTAATAAATAAAAAAATATAGATATAGATATATAGGCCAATATAAAAACATTTTTAAAAATCGGGCAGTGTGTGTACAGTGCGCTACTGGTGACGAAATTTGCAAACACACAAACCTCAGAACACACACACAAAAATAATTGAGATTAGACAAGGTCACACGTTATAAAATCTTTATTAACTATACATCTTTGTTAAAACAAATCATAGTTTGCTAAAAATAAAAGAATTCTTTTCAACCTCTGCTTTTCCAGTCCCATCTTTATCCAAAGACATCCCAGCTTGGGGTAAATCACAAATCTCTCTTTTGCATAGACTAAACACTCAACATCGGGACAAAAACCAGGGTTAGGACAAGATTGATGGCGCAAAAAGTGCTTCTCAGTAAAACCACATTTATTATTCCATCTGTCGGGTCCTACATTAGCTTTGGGGTGGCAGCATGGTGGCCAATAAAGGGTTACATTTTTGGGGAGAATATTACAAAGGTTGGGGGGGAAGACACATTGTGGACTGTTATTTAACGTTTTTGAGCCCAATTAAGTTGGTAGTTGACGGAGGTGTTGTATTTTTTAGTACAATTACATACAGTACTTTAACATGAGTAAATGTCTAAAGTTGAATTTAAAGCTTTGGCCATAATGCTAGATAACACATATCTTATTCCTACATGTCAGTTTGTGATTCTAGCATGCGTTAAATGACAGCAGCCTTAAATATGTACAGAGTTTTGAGAAATGATGATTAAAGTCAACATGAAACCACATATATAACCACATAAAAGTGAATCAGGATTAGGAATTGACTGATTGCGGAAAATGCGCATTACAGAATTGATTCAATTGTTTCTCGCAATAACCTTTATAACATCAATGTTAACCAGTGTTTAGTGTGTTAACTCTTTCCCTGCCATTGACGTAAATTTCCGGCTTTTTCGTGTTTTTAACTGGTATACGCGAAACAAGCGATTGCTTATGTAAGCAGATGCATATGTAAAATAACATTAAACAGTGTATAATCAAAACTATAATCAAAGCAGTGACTGGCGGGGAAAGAGTTAATATTGGCAAGATTTTAGGCTGCATTACATATAATAGAGGATTTATCTACAACAATGTCTAAATATTTGAACTAACAGCCCACACAGTCTAGATGACAGTAACCAACGTATAAAGACAAAAGCAAGACAAATCTGATGGATCATGCACAGGAAAACGTAAATACGGTCAGTTTTAATTTCATGTTGACTTTATTAGATTAACAGGTAGATGTATTTTGACTGCAAAAATGACCAGTTTATGCACTAATATATCTTTTAGATATTGGATAACAATAATAAAAAAATAAAGTCAAGCGCTTCTTTTAATAGCAAGTATGTCCTTCCCTTGAGAAAGTTCAAATGTGCATCATAGTCATGTCAATTCCAGCTTATCTTCAGTTACATGATTGAACCTTTAATAAAGTATCAAAATAGGTACAATATGAAAATAATTCCATTATCCCACATTCTCCAGTCTGCTTCTCTAGGCGGTCCGTTTAATAGCATTGAGTTTTTCTACAGATTTAAACATTGTGAGAGTTGATGCTCGATTTATGTTTGGATTAAAAAACTAACATTTTCAACCAGGATAACAGGTTATGCTTTGCCAATTTTGGGTATATCTACAGAGCCCGCACATGACATGCAGGGACATTTTTTTAATTATATCGTGGCCACGAATTAACAATTAATTCCCATGACTTACTAATATATCAGCACGTTTTACTAATTCGCCTCGTTTTAAGTAAATCGTGCGCATGATACAATAAATCGTCCCCTTGTTTTACTAAATCATGGCCACGTTGTTATAATTCATTCCCTTGTTTTAGTTAAATCAAAACAAGGGAATGAATTAGTTAAACATGGCTAAAGTCTACTAAAATGAGGGAACGAATTCTTAATTTGTGGCCACGATTTAACTGAAACGAGAAAACTAATTCTTAATTCGCTACCAGGATATGTATATATATATATTTATTTTATTTTTTTGGTCCGCATGTCATATGCGGGATTCTGTAGATATCTAACCAACATTCAGAAAATGTGTTTATTAATATAAATTTAAGTTTAAGATGGCTGGTATTGCCCAGAACGCAACATAGAGTCGGCCCAGATCCGGCCCACATCCGGATTCCACACGGCACGATGTTGCTGCCTGGATGGTAAACTAAATTACTATTTTGAAAAAATCAAACAGAGGCTCAAGAACTTCATGGCAGTTTCACAACACCTTCATTCCAATCGCTTACCAGATTTAATAATATTTTAAAAGTACACACAAAGAAGTGTTCATATCATTTGAATGCAAACTGATATGGCTCGGTATCAAAGGGGAGGAGTCCAACTTTCTAATGACCCGGTAACTGCAGCTGAAAGCGATCCAGGAACGTCTTCAACTGGAAACATAACGCTAAAATGTTCAGGATTCATATCCCAGCTTAAGTCTGAGTTTCCCTTACGGAGAACATAGCGAGGTTCTCAATGTTACGTACTTGAATTGTCCATTTCAAAGTGGACTTCCACTGTGTGTCAGCTGTTTGTCAGGGTTGGTTCCTCTCATCCTACCTGTTCACTGTCTGGAAGGAGAGGATACGTCACTGGAGTCTGTCAGCTCGTGTACTTGATCTTGGATATCTGTGGTGGGGCGGTTAAGGTGGAGGTCGTGGACACCACAGGGGCCAGGGTGGCGTTTCGGCTGCTCACGAACATGGGATCCAGACAAGCCACTTTAGCGGCGAAGAACGCGTGGATGCAGTGGAGAACCGCGAAGAGGTTGGAGAATTCCAGTTCCTGGAAGCATCAGGGGGGGAAATTATCATGAAGGTTTGCTGGAGAATAGGAGGAAGCCTCAAGCAGAAATCAAATCAAACTTGGTGCATGAAAGTGCTTATACTTACAGCCAACAGGGGGGAAATAATCAAACAGGAAATTCATATCAACGCACTTTATTTTTATCTTGCAAGATTATGACGTTTCGAAAAGTTCTCTAAGAATTGAGGTTACCATAAAGTGTTTGATATTCCTGCTATATGAAAATGCTGAAGATTGAGAAACAATTTGTACTTTCATAAACAGAATATGAAGCCAATAACAAAAACAAAAGCGAAGAGTAAACTTACCTTTGCTTCAATAAGTTTTGTGTCTTGATTCTGGAACAGGAATTTGATTTTACTCTTTCCATCATCTGATGATCCTTTAAGCTGAGAGAATTTATATCTCCACAGCACTGCCTGTAATGAAGGTTTAAATTATGCATATTAATAACTCTATAGACATGAAAAACTTTTCTACTCAAAGTTTGATAACTAACTTTTTTAATTTTTCATACTACCCATTAAGCTGTAATTGTTTATTATTACAACGACTGGATTTGTTTTTAGCCTTTACATGTTTCCCTCATGTTTTTCCAATGGATTTGTAGAATACAATTTTTTTTTATTAAAATAAAGTCTGCAGTGAACATGACTTGAAGAGACTTCTGATGTTTTGTTCTATCACATAAATCATACTTCTAAAGTGCATTTTGAAGCTGCTATGCTTTTTTTTTTTCTTTTTTTTTTCTTACAGTCATAATTTATGTGCATGACCTTATTAAACAAACTAAATAGCAACACACAGTACCGTTCAGAAGTTGGGGACGATTTTCTAAATGTTTTTGAATGTTTTTATGCTCACCAAGGCTGTATTTATGTGGTTAAATTACAGTAAAAACTGTAATATTGTGAAATACTTTTACAATTTAAAATAACAGTTTTCTATATGAATATATTGTAAAATGTAATTTATTCCTGTGATCAAAGCCGAATTTTCAGCATCATTACTCCAGTCTTCAGTGTCACATGATCCTTCAGAAATCATTCTAATATGATGACATAAACATTTCTTCTTATTATATAGTGTGAAAACTTTTAAACAATAAAATTATTATTTTTTTAAACACAATAGCTTCAAAATTGACATTTGAGGTGTGACCCACACGAAATTCGAAAATAAATATTGATGAAATATTGACGTCACAACAGAGCATCTCTATCAATCTGTTTAAAGTTAAAGACTAACTGGTAATGTAGTGTTTATTCTGAACCTTGTTTGTATGAAAACATTACTTTAAATAACAGTCTGTTGTCTAAGAATACGCACACAGTGTGACAGCATCTTCAATATTATCAACAACTACATCAGTAATATACTAGGCAAATGTTAATGTATGTTTACCAAACATACAGTTGACAGCATGTTTCTATAAATGTTTAGTGTGATATAAATACATAGCGCATAGCAACAGAGTAGCTCTAACTAATGAGAACTTGATGTTAAAATAAATCACCAGTGATCATGTATCTTCAAAGAACTGCAGACTCTCACCTTTGACGCGGCGTCGAAGCACACGAAGCCCATGCCGAAATCAACGGTGAGTCCCATGAGATGACTGTCCACAATGCAAGCGTATGTTTTACACTGAAACAGGAGATGCTTGGCATTGTTAATCAGACAGGAGACAGACTGGCACACGCAAACATCTCAATCTCGTAAATGTTTCATTAGGATGATAAGTGTCGTGCATAATTATTTTGGGAGAAAAATAAACAATTTTCTTTTTTTTGGCACGATAGTTTGGTTTAGTGGGACAAATTGGCAGCGATTTTATTTGTGTTTTCCATGAATATGAAATTGTCCTGCTATTGTCTTGCTAGAATATGGAATATAGATTCGCTTCAGTTCTACAGGACAATAAATGCCGTACTTGCATATTATGTAATGTATTTGAAATATACATAATTGGATCCTATACTGTACATGTGGGTGTTTCTTCAAATATGGAGACATTTGATACAGTTGAACACATACAGTATTAAAAGACTTTTCACACTAGTTTAATTTGTCTACTAATAATGTTCAACAGCGTATATACATGAATTACAGAAGCTAAATATAATTTCCACTAAATCTCAAATTATATATTGTAAGATGTCAAGTATTCTGAGATATTTTTGGAAAGAAATTGCTAACAAGGCTAATTTTACAGATAGCATTTTATAACCACATAATTAAATGATACTTTCACACAATGGTTCTTACCGTTAACTAAAAATAAAACATTTCTGTTCATTTAAATAAAGCTTAAATATAATTAAATATAAATATTAGTTGAAAAACTTAAACTAAATGAAAATCAGAAGTGTTGCCTATGCAATAAACTGAAACAAGTTTAAGTTGAAGCACTAAACTAAACCTAAGTTATAAACCTACATATAATTAGCAATATAAAACAAAAAAAGAAAAAAACAAGGCACAAAAAAATAAACAAAAATTAACATGAAAAAAACACTGCATAATTTTGACACAATTACAGATTAATTGAAAATGATGCCAAATAAAAATATTTTGTTCATAAGTGTTATTTTTTTCTTCATACATTATGCCTTAATTCATCTCAAACTTTTTACTTACAAAAAAAAAAAAAAAAAAAAAACTGTACATTTTAATGTGAATCATTTTCAAAATGTTATTCAAAATGTTTAAAAAAATTATAATTCATATTTTTAGGAAGGATTTTCATATTTACGTATGAAAGTTTATATCAGGGACAAGGGCAAAACAACAAAATCTAAACGACATTTAAGTTCTGTTAAAAATGTGTTTAAACGTGACCTTCATAAAACAAAAAGGGAAAAGTTGAAATCTGTTTTGATAGAAAACAACAGCTAGGATTTAAAAGAGGCAGTAGCTGTGGAAACACTCATTCAGCAGGTTAAGCCCAGGATTACATTATATTAATGTCTGCAAACAAAACTGTTGAACAATGTGTTTCCTTCAAGTACTGATTAGCAAATCACACTTAATCTGTCTTTGGCAAGGCCTCAATCGCTCAGAGTTTGCGTTGTTCAGATGGCGGCCAACATTGTCTGGCAGGTGCAGTTTAATTGGCCTCGATGTGATCTCAGCTCTGTCTGTTTACCGTGCCAAGAACATAGAGACGTAACTTCACCACTGAAATTGCTCTTTAGTCCGTCTGACGAAAATGCAATTAAGTTTAGATTGCGCTACCTTTCGCAAACTCGTGTTTGGAAGGTTCAGTTACCTGTATTCGCTCCACTTCGAAGAACGTGGCCATCTGAAAGGCTTTCTCCCACAGAAGCAGCTCACATTCCAGCTCCACACTGAAGAAGATGTCCTCTCCAGAGTCCGTCTGGACGCTGAAGCAGTGCTTGCGTTTGTCCACCAGCTCACTGTCCTAAAATAAGGAATTAGGTTAGAATGGTGAAGCATAGATAACATGATACATTTTGACATGAAAGAGATTTCAAATAGTGAATATAAAACGCATGAATGTATAACCTAACCTATGTAGCGTTTTATATTCACTATACAATAAAATATAAATATTAGCTGAAAAACTTAAACTAAACGAAAATCAGAAATGTTGCCTTTGCAGTAGACTGAAACAAGTTTAAGTTGAAGCACTGAACTAAACCTACATTATAAACCTACATATAATTAGCAATAAAAAAACAAGACAAAAAAACAAGGCACATAACAAGATGACAAAAAAATTATTAAAATTAACATGAAAAAAAAAACACAGTTTTACACTTTTAACACTGCATAATTTTGACACAATTACAGATTAATTGAAAATGATGCCAAATAAAAATATTTTGTTCATAATTGTTAATTTTTTTCTTCATACATTATGCCTTAATTCATCTCAAACTTTTTACTTGCAAAAAATAAATAAAAAAATAAATCATTTTCACACATTAAAAACTGAAAAGTTTAAATATTTTAAATGTTTTAGACATTGTTTAAATCATTATAGTTTTCAAAAATGTTATTCATATTTAAAAAAATGTAAATATATAGGTTAGGTTATAAAGTATTAAAGTTATAATATTATAATATTAAGTTATAATATTAAGTATTTAACTTTATAATATAAAGTTATAATATTCATTTAAAAAAGTGTGAGATCTAACAAATGTGCAATGCTGCAAATGTAGTTTTTGTTTTGTTGAGTTTTCTATTTGTTCCTAAATAAAAGCATATACATATGTGATGTTAAATGCAAATAATACGAATAACATTAACATAACTTTTTAAAGCTATTCTACTTATTTTTGAACTTTCACTAGCATGCAGAAATCTAAACAAAATAAGGAATTTGTAATATAATTAATTTATATATATATATATATATAGTATTGCAGTATATATATATATTGTCCCTTGATTTCTTGTCATTGGTGTCAAAACTTGTATTTTGAAAATATAAAAAGTTGAGGAAATGTACATCCAAGGTTACTACTGTCACTGGCGGTGCGACCCTTTTCTCATTTGTGAAATAAAAATAAAGAATAGAACTAAAGAACAAAAGCCAAGTTGTGCTGGCACGGCTAGTTTGGTTTACTCTGTTCAAGGACTCTTATTTAGATTTTCATATCAGTGTATGGTTCTTGTGTTTGGTTCTTGTTTCCTTGGTTGTCATCGGCTGTGTCTGAAATGTCCTGATTCACGATTCCCTACATTACTCCACTAATATAGTCCACGCTATATATAGACCACGCTTATGACCGCACATTAGCACTGGTCATGATTTGAGCGTTTAGAAACAAAATTCATGAGACAGTTAACTGGTCATTTTGAACATGACTTTTTTATCGTAAGCTTGGTGAACAGCTTTGGAGATTCTGATGTTTCCCTATTAAAAAAAATAGGAGGTACTAGCATGACTGAAATAGCTGCCCGAGAGGCGTTTCAAAGATGGCCGCCGAGTGAAATGACTTGCCTTAAAGGGACTTTTTCTATTACTCAATAAATAACCACAGAACAAGAACCTATAGGAGACTGATTTATCACCTATAAAATATCTGACACCATCACAGTATTCATTTGTAAGGCCGGTGTCAGTTATAATGTGTGGAACTTAAACTTGTACCTTCAGTATCTTGAACATGATCTCGTAGACGGTGAAGCTCTTCTCGGCTCTGGTCCAGTCCCAGGTGGTGACCTGGAGGAGTTTAGATTGCTGTCAGTCTCCAGAAATCACAGACAGTTCATTATTCAGCTCAGAGAACTCACTGTGTCCCTCAAGGGATGATTCAAATGCTACATGAAATAAACAAAGTCCTGCTCGCCGATGAAAGAGTGAAACCCCCCTGAGATCTCGTGAAGGAGAATGAGTCACGCTGAGCATCTGCAGTAACCTCTAATACCCAAAGGCCAGTGAAGATGGATCATGATGGAACAGAGAACTCACGAGTGTTTTCTTCAGACTCGAGTGGCTCAGAGCAGAGTTTTCAAATGTCAGAATACCAGTCAAAAATACTGCTCGAGTCAACAAACACACACACATAGGTTGGGTTTTCATGTTTTATGGGGACTTTCCGTGGACGTAAAGATTGTTTTACTGTACAAAATGTATATTCTATCCCTTACACTAACCCTACCCCTAAATCACAGTACCATACATTTTCAAAAAAACATCACTCGTATGATTTATAAGCTGTTTTCCTCATGGGGACCAAAACATTTCCCCACAAGGACAAGGATTTGTCTCTAACACACACACACACACACACACACACACACACACACACACACACACACACACACACACACACACACACTTCTAGTCTTACAGTGTATGATTCATCAGGGCATGCTATTATTTGTTTGTCCAAAAAAACAATGTTTTATAATAATAAAAAATAATATCTTCTTTTTTTTTAATTAATTTTAATAATTTAATAAATAAATGTAAAAAGCAATTTACTAATAAATAATGCTAACAATAATAATACTGACCTTTATACTTAATATATTTCTGGTGTTGAAGTTATGCATGATAAATGCTTGTTTTTTTAAATAAAATTAATACTTTTTAAAATAAATAATACTTTGGAGAAATATAATTAATTTAATAAATAAATAATAAATAAATGTAATAATAAACCTTTTTTGTTTCTTTTCGCATGTTTCTGATCTTGTTTATTCAAAATTGTAACTGCCAATAATATAAAATTATGAAATGCCTTTCAGTTTCTAGTGACATTTAGAGACACTTTTCACAATCCACTAAATTCCCAGTTGCTAATATCAAGTCAATTTTTCTGTCAAGTCATTTCTTCAGCTTGAATGTCCTGTGTTACTCAGAAATGTGTCAGATTATGGAAACAATACGTTCTGAACACTGTTTATTTCATGCTGGAGGTCAACGAACATACAAAACCATCTTAACCAAAATTAGCTTTGTGCACCTGAACTCTTTTCATGTCAAAAACGCTTTGAAATTGAACTTTCTACCCAAACCTTCCTCAAAGGCATCATGTCAAGTGTTTATTGCCCTGAGCGGAGAACATCTGAACAAGCTGAAATAACCTGAGAGACTCTTTGTACAAACTGCTGAGGGTTGTAAGTTCTCTCCAATGTAATTTTGCATCTGCGTATCCCAAAATAGGTTTCCACGTCCAAACTTTTGATCTTCCTCCCACTCCACCTTCAAATTACGGTTACTGGCAGATTGGATGAAGCTCTTTGATGTCTCGATCTCGTCAGGATAAATTAATTAAGTGGCAACATCCACAAGCAACAACTACAATTCCTCATTTCATCAGGACTGAACCATCTGATGTGAAATACAGGGGGAGTCCGAGAGTTATCAGTGTTAACTCCATATTTACCTTTAATGAGACACTTCTCAGATTATCATTCGTGTTTTAGTCCAAATTATTTCCCAGAATTATGATGAAGGCGTTTAAATGAATTGCTGATTGTGTACGGAGATTTGGCTTTATTGAATGGAGGTGTTAGAGCATCAGGTTAGCTGATTTAGCCTGCGGCTGAACAGAATAATGGATTTCATAAAGTCGATAATAACTGAAGCAGCAGCAAATAATGTGGACGCTAAAGTTCTGCTCATGAGTGAAAACCAGCAATTCTTTAAAGAAATAGTTCCTCTGAGCTGTTCATCTTTCATTATGTACTTCCTAATCCGAAAAAGCATCCTAATGTTATTATTTGTATAATATTATTGGATTCATTCATATTTTAAAATAGTCAGTTTTCATATTAATTTCAGTTTCAGTAATTTTGTTATGTGCTTCTCTCATTTGTATTAGTTTATATATATATATATATATTAGTGCTATCAAATTGATTAATCAATTATATTTGTTTATATAATATATGTGTATATATAGTATATCTATATATATATTATCTTAAGAGTTTTTGTTTATATAATATGTGTGATGCGATTAATCGCAATCGATTTGACAGCACTAATATATATATATAGCATTTCAGTTGTAGTTTAAGTAATTTTAGTACTTCAAAACTTATTGTATTTCATTTTAAGGCAAAATTTCTACGTTTTTTATTTGTTTTCCATCGAATATTTATATTTTATTTTATTTCAGCTTTATTGCAATTAACAAAAAACATTTTTAATAGTTGTAGTTAACAATAACAAGACTGATATGCTGTTCTTTTTTTCTTCTTCATGGAATATGAAAGGAGTATTTTGAAAGAAACTTTTCCCCATGCAACTAAAGTTCCCAGTGTTCAGGTTTGCTCCAAAAAGGACAAAAAAGCTCCATAAAAGAAGCTTTTGTGCTATATTCAAAGTCATGTAATAATTTTGTGAGAATAAAACACTAAAATGTAGGACTAACGTTGCATCTGAAATCAAATTTGAGAAAAACATTTGGTGAAAAGTCCATGGAGAGGATTTATGAAGCGACACAATTTAGGACGCACAGCAAGTCTTCCACAAAAACTAGTAAAGGTTTGAAACGAGGGAGGAAATAATAACAGAATATGCATTTTTTGGGTCAAGTATTCCTTTAACAATTCTTCAATGTAATGAACTGCTAACAACTGAACATCTCAGGAAAAGTTTCAACAAGAGTCTGATGTGCTTTCATAACTCTCACCATTTTTTTTTCAGCCAATGTTGCCCCAAGTAGAACAAATATTGCGAGCATATGCTAAATATAAAATCATATAAAAGTCAGCGACTGAAACTGAAAGGCTCTTGATGCAGTAAATCATGCAGAAGAACTCACTGGAGGTGCGGAGAATTTGAAGAGAGACGAACCCCTCAAGGCAAGAAACTTTGGTGTGTACATTCGGTCCTGAACAGAATCTTGCTCTTTCTCATCCACCCAGCCCATATATACGATCTAAACGACAGAAAAACACACAAAAAACATGTCAAATAGGATACAGAAGAACTAAGAACGTTCCAAGTAATTAATCTGCACAGAATTTTCACATTTCTCCCCTCACATTCATCAAATCGAACATTCGTCTAATAATTAAGCCCAATTCAAAGCTTCAAGATCATTTAAAATGTCACAACACTCCTGCGTGAGAGGTCACGCACTAAAAGCAAACACTGTGACCAAGTATCTGTCAGTCCGTGTGACGCCACGTCGATTTGAGGAGCACGACATCAGGCGATCGGGAGAATCTCGCTGCCCTGTGAACTCGACTCTTGGCTTTCTGCAGGGTACATGCGTCACGGCGCATGAAGAACAGTGGCTCTTGTCAGAAAACATCATCGTGGGGCTTCATTCAAGTGCGGTGATCACTTGAGCCACTCGCTCTTTCAGGGCTTTAGCTGGATCTCTGCAGGCTTTCTGTCACTCTTTCAGGGTCCAATTCGCACCTTCTCATGCATTCAGATTCAGTTCCCTTACCTGCTGGTTCACTGGAAAGTTCCTGTTGATCTTCTTCACCTGCAGAACAATTATAAAGATTTCACAGATTAGATTTTTGGAAATGTGTTCAGGTAAAAATACATATTGAAATAAATAAATAAGTAAGCAAGTTTATATATTATATCAAATGTATAGACCTTTAAAAATAGTTTATGTGTATTTAAAGATGATGTGTGCACTATAAGAATTAACAGATTATATTGTTAAAAATATATTTAAAGATATACTGAAATATATAAATATATAGAGGCTTTTGTATCTGAACTCTTCATATACATACATACCTTTAAATATATCACATATATAAAGATGATGTGCGCACAAAAAGAATTAACAGATTATATTGTTAAAAATATATTTAAAGAGATACTGAAATATATAAATATATGAAGAGTTCAGATGCAAAAGCCTCTAAGTGCCATCTGAAATTTTCTCCTAGAATGATCATTTTTATCAAGCTTGTATATTTAAAGGTATAGCGGAGGATGTTTTACTTCCTGGTGGGTAGTCTAAACTATTGGTCCTCCTAATTGTCAATCATTCTGGTGAATCAATCAAACTTTTCAAAAAGTGGAGAGGGCGGGTCTTATCTAAAATTTGGAAAGATCCTCCGCTATACCTTTAAGTTCAGTAATTCCACTTAAATGGCAAATGAAAATGACCTATTAATTGTCATTTAAGTGAAATTACTGAATTTAAATATACTAGCTTGATAAAAATGATCATTCTAGGAGAAAATTTCAGATGGCACTTAGAGGCTTTTGCATCTGAACTCTTCATATACATACATACCTTTAAATATATCACATATATAAAGATGATGTGCGCACAAAAATAATTAACAGATTAAATTGTTAAAAATATATTTACATATCATAAAAATACTGAAATATCTCAATAATAAATACATTTATATATATATATATATATATATATATATATATATATATATATAGCTTTGAATATATTTTATATATTTATAATAATATATTTAAAAATATATACTGAAATTATTAATTTATATTTATATTGAAATAAAAAAGAAAAATATATTTAAAATGTTCTGTTTAATATCTATATGCCTTTATATTTTTTATACTAAGTATAAAAATATATTTAATGTATAATACTTTATACTTAAATATATTTAAATGTGATGTGCACTAAGAGTCAACTATAAGCAGGCCTGTACATTTTTGGGTATGAAAACTGTGTAAAAGCTGTGAGTTCATGGCATTACTACCCGTTTGTTTCACCAATGGCAGACAAATTTAGTTTTTAGTTCGCCTGCCCATTCAACCTTAAAGTTAATAGTAAACTAACTTGGCTTGCTGTCCTTGGAGGAGACTCGAACCCGAGGCTCGGCTTGGGCTGCGAGTTAACCAAACCTACGTATTGAACTTCATTTTTTAGATTTACAATGCAGATGCTTTTATCCACTTACAGATAAGGAACATTGCAAATTTACTGTCTCATAAGTCTACTTAGTGCAAGAAACACTAAGTATAAACGCACTTTAGGGATGAAAATAATCCACAAAACTAAACTGCATGACCCCTTTAATACAGAGGTTTTATGAATCCTTTTAAATCGAAGATCATACGTCACTCCCCTGCAACAACCTCTGCTTCTTCACTGCAAGGAGATTTTCTAGACATCTCAATCATAAATCATAACAAAAGGCCAGAGAAATACGGCAATCTGCTTCACAGATATAAAATAAAGCGCTTTGGTGATCACCGAATGACCTTTACCGTGTCTCAGCTCAATTATTCAAGTAGCCGATAAAAGAACACCATAAATCTTGTGTGTTTCAGACCAACCAAGGTACTAGTGCATCCAGAACCCAGGAGAGAGCCGCTGCTGCTGTGAAGCTTTATTCAACATTAACATTCTTACTAGCTTCATTACCCACGTAACCCCGGCCAGTCACTGCCGCCTCACAAATGACTCTAATAGTTCCATTTGAATGTGGAATGAGGCTTTATCTTCCTCGCAGGAAACGGACTGAAAGCTCATGCAGATGGTCCCTCTGCAGGATAATCCAAAGTAAACGCTAAAACACATTGTTGTGAGGAGCAAACTGATCATCTTCTTTGAGAGGATTTTTTTGGCAAATGCTAAACACACTCAAAATAAATGAACGCAAGATGGAAAATGGAGGATTTTTTGCACGGGGATGCTCAAAAGTGAGTGATCTGGGCCATGTGGCACACTCTGCGTTCCCTAGTAATTAAGAGTGAAATCCTTCATTGTGCGGGAAATGCCATTTTAAGGCCTTAATCTACTGCAATGAGGGGATTACAACACGACCTGCCTGGAGAAAATGAACATTTATTACAAAAATTCACCGTCTTCCTGAATCACCTCCATCACTGAGCATAAATGTACTTTATCGTTGTGCGTTCAGTGGATTCAGGCACAAATTGGTTCGGTACACTCTCCTGCTTGCTCTCCGGAGACACTAAAGCATAATAAAAGCCCTGATGTACTTCAAGCGGAATAGAAGAACGAACTGTGTGACGTCATTTCGAACAAAATCTGGCCAAAATTAAGTTCCAGAAAAGTTCGCTCTTGCTGGTAAACACCTTTGAAGTACCATTGGTCGGTGGCGATGATGTAATAGGTAGGCGTGGCTCTGAGGCTCCGCCTTCTTTGAGGTGGAAATCTTCTCCGGGTCATTTCTTCTGTTCAGCTCCTCGAGGTCGGACGTACGCGAGTAAAAACATGAACACACCTTGCAGAGCCGCTTCATAGTAGAAAATGAAGTTGTATTTTTAATTGAAAGCGACACTGACACAAAGATCATCCGGTTCAAACAAACCATAATACCTTGTGTTTAAGGTAAGGCTGTCAAAAATAATGCCGCCATTAATATTTTCTGCTTATAACACAGAATTTATTTACAGAAAAATGTACCATTAGTTAAAATTTTTAAATCAGTTGTCAGCACTAGATCATGGTGGTATTTATCAAAGAAGGTCTAGAGATACACTAGTGGAAAGAGGAAAGGAAACAAGGGGAACAGAATCAAGAAGTGTGGCGAGCCAGATTCGAACTCACACCGCCCGTGTGAGCGCCATGACTCAACACATTAAACCAGGGCTCCAATGTTGCTAATGAAAGCCTTTAAAATGTTCTTATATCGTGCAAAAAGACACAAAAGCAAAACAAAAATACTAAGACATTTACATTCATGTTAATTTTTCTAACTCAATTGATAAAGGGTAGTCTTTGGATATAATATAAATATACTGTATATATATTGTAAATACACACACACACTGATTTTCAAAAGTTTCGGGTCAGTAAGAATGTTTATTAATACTTTTATTCAGCAAAGATGATATCATATAAATGTTTTTTCTTTTGAACTTTCTATTCATCAAAGAATCCTTAAAAAAAAACTGTTTTCAATACTGATTATAATAATAATAGGAAATGTTTCTTGAGCTCCAAATCATCATATTAGAATGATTTCTGAAGGATCATGTGACACTGAAGACTGGAGTAATGATGCTGAACATTCAGCTTTGCATCACAGGAATAAATTCCATTTAAAAAACTTAGAAAACTTAGAAAACAGTTCTTATGAATTGCAGTAATATTTTAATATATTACTGTTATTCTTGATGAGACTAAAAAAATCTAACAGACCCCAAACTTTTGAACGGTAAGATTAAACATTATCAACTTTTCTGAATCTTTTCATTGATTTCTAGGATGAAAAGAAAAAAATCTCCAATTTTTCCTTTGATTTCAGTCTTTTGGATATACACTATTCATTGGTCACTCACATTATGCGACACAAGGGAAACTTGCATTTGCAGTTACAATCTAAGCAATCACTGTTTGTATAAGAACTGACTTTTTGGGCCACACTTTTCCCATGCTGAGACCGCGGTGTACTCACGTTGTGCTTGGTGAGGGCAGAAGTGTTAGTAGCTAGTGCTTGCAGCCAGTCGGTGCATTCGTCAGCACTGGGGCACTGAATGACCCCGCTGCACACCCCATCCACAGCAACCACTTGAAACGCATTTTGCCTGAAGAAATAAAAAATACGCACACTCAAGAGACATTCCACAGAATGCAAAAATAGCTAACTAATATCTAATTCTCCTTTTCCAAATTGTTTAATTCAAAGCAATTTTAAAAACGGACTGATTTAATTCAATCCAATTTAAGAGTTTTCAATTACGTCCCACTTGATGTGCAAAAAGGTCTCATTTCAAATAGCTTAACCTCATCAAAGTTTGCATTTGATATTAAAGGTCTAATGCGGTTCATTTGGGAATGGCTGTGAATTAATATAGCCCTAAAAAACTAATCAGGGAAAATCCTGTGCGACTAGAATCCAAAACTGAATTACTAGATGAAAGAAAGAGCAAAATACATCACATCAGGCACTGTACCTCCACAAACCACTGTAACCACTGTTAAAGCCAGAGACAAAGTATAAGCAAACAATACCCAGATTTCTTGTGCGGTTCTTGCTCAGCTCACCTGCAAATGTCAGTACCTGGGACGTACTGGGACAGACGCGCGTGCAATAGAGGGATGAGTCGAAGATCCACCCATCTCTTCTCCCAGCGCAACCCCGGAGACATCGGCCAAGACGAGCAAGACAATGTGTCCTGCCACAGATCAGATACTCAGATAAATAATAATAATATTAATAATAATCTTTGCTTTCAAACGTTAAACTACAAGGCTTTTGTTTTAGTGGAAAACCGTAGGAAGACCTTAAAGCTTCTCTTTTGCTGACAAAAGATTTATAAAACGATTCACAAATTCACAATCTTGACCCAAACTCAGATAGATAGAGAGACAGACAGATGGATGGATGGATAGGTGGATGGATGGATGGATGGATGGATGGATGGATGGATGGATAGATGGATGGATAGGTGGATGGATAGGTGGATGGATAGGTGGATGGATAGGTGGATGGATGGATGGATGGATGGATAGGTGGATGGATAGGTGGATGGATGGATGGATGGATGGATGGATGGATGGATGGATGGATGGATGGATGGATGGATGGATGGATGGATGGATGGATGGATAGGTGGATGGATGGATGGATGGATGGATGGATAGGTGGATGGATGGATGGATGGATGGATAGGTGGATGGATGGATGGATGGATGGATAGATGGATGGATGGATGGATGGATGGATGGATGGATGGATAGGTGGATGGATGGATGGATGGATGGATGGATGGATGGATGGATGGATGGATGGATGGATGGATGGATGGATGGATGGATAGGTGGATGGATGAATAGGTGGATGGATGGATGGATGGATGGATAGATAGATAGATAGATAGATAGATAGATAGATAGATAGATAGATAGATAGATAGATAGATAGATAGATAGATAGATAGATAGATGAATGATACAAAATGACAAATATTTATGCCTATCTTAATTTCTTTGCTTTCAAACATTAACCTATAACCTGTAATTGTATGAAGATATTAAAGTGCCTCTTTTGTTGATAATCAATTCACAAATGCACATTATCAAACTTGACCCAAACTCAGACAGACAGTCAGACGAGTGTTCAGTGTTTTTAGATGTTCACCGTGTTGTTGGGATGGTAGTTCAGATGCAGGCCACTGTCACACAACGGAGACGAGGTTCCACTGCTCTGGTCACTTGGAATACCTGAAAAAAGAAAATAAACAGGTTATAAAACAAACGTTATTTCATTGTAAATTTTACTTTGAAGACTTCGACGCGTGTAAGTTCTGTATTAACCGGTGAATGCTGCGTGTCCAAACACAGACGTACATGAGCAGTCTTCACACAGCGGCAGTTTCAGAAACGCAGGCGTTCTCTTCAGGAAAGACACAGTCAGAGTCACTTCCTCACCTGCGTTTCGCAGAACCTGCACCTGAGGATGGAAAACACACTCGCTTATTCTTTCATTAGAATGGATGTGTCACTCATTGCATTGTAATTTGTCAAGCTTTTAAAGGGAGAGTCGAAAATACACACACACTTCTGTTAAAAGGTGCATAGTGCTACAGTATTATTACAAATCCTTTCTTTGCTATCTGAAATTAATTATTATGCAAAAAATATTAAACATACCACTTCTTCATGGCGATAACTCCTCACATTAATGCCGTTTATCTAATGACAATACAAGTAAAAAGAGTGATGAAGAGCGAGTTATGAATAGATCCAGATATACATTACCGTTTTAAAGTTTAGGTCAGTAAGATATTTCTTAAAAAGTCTATTATGCTTATCAAGGCTGCATTTATTTGATCAAAAATACAGGAAATAAAATGTCAAATTGTTAAGTATTATTACAATTTAAAATAACGGTTTTCCATTGTAATATATTTAAAAATGTAATTTATTCCTGTGATCAAAGCTGAATTTTCAGCATCATTACTCCAGTCTTCAGTGTCACATGATCCTTCAGAAATCATTCTAATATGATGATTTGCTGCTCAAGAAACATTTATTATTATTATCAATGGTGAAAACAGTTGTGCTGTTGATAAATTTAATGATACATTTATCATAAATAAAATGATAGGGGGGAGCGGGGCACAAATTAACGCTTTTTGACTTTCTCAGTTTGTGTAAATCTACTTATGGTTCACAGTATTTATTTTTTTCCCACATTAATTTCCCACATGTCTAGTACAATTATGAGTTTTTGTTTTATTAATACAGTATATACTTTTTTCTTGATACACCCCGAAAGAATGGAAGTGAAATGTGACAACATGCCCCATAGGTGGGGTACATTGTAGCATGTGTGGGGCACATTGTAACATAACATATGACAGCTTAAAATGTTATCTGATCTAATAAAAAAATATATACAAAACAAACTAAAATATTTTCTAAATAAAATACAATTAAAAAACTTTTTCATATAAAATAATGGCAATTTTTAATAATTAAATATAAACTCATTTTTGAGTTTTGACTACGAACACATGAAAACACAGCTATACAACATAGTTCAAAACAAATAAATAATTAGTCATTTCTGAACATTGACTCTCAGGGCCCTATCTTGCACCCAGCGCAAGTGACTTTGTACACCGACGCATGTATCATTCCTATTTTGCACCCGCGCAAAGCGGACTTTTCCCTCCACAGAAGCACGTCGGTTAACTAAGAAATACACTTGCGCTCCCGGGGGCGGTTCAGCGCAAAGAGGAGGCGTGTTCCGGCACAAACGTTCCTTCATGCTATTTTGCAGGTTTAGAAAACAATTGCGCCACTAACCAGGAAAAAATAGTTTAAAGTCAGTGGCGCGTTGCGCATGTTATTCATATGCTATTTTAAGGGCGCATGCTTGGCCATAATCAATGTAGCGTGTGCACAACGCGCACTTTGATTCTCTCATCTACACAGAAGCAGCAGTTTTCATTTTTGCAGATAGATAGATAGATAGATAGATAGATAGATAGATAGATAGATAGATAGATAGATAGATAGATAGATAAACAATTTATTATAAAAGCATACATCTAGCTTACACATTTACTCCATTTCAATGTAGGTTTCTCCATTTCAATGTAACTTCTCTCTTTTACGGCCGTGACGAGAGCGTTGCTCTCCTTGGCTGTGAACCGCTGCTGGCGCGCGCCTGGCAAATCCGCCGTTACAATAGCAATCCGCTATGGAAAAAGCGCATCTGCTCTTAAAGGGAATGTGAGATGACGCTCTGATTGGTTTATTTCACGTTACGCCCAAACCACACCTATGAATAATGAAGCTACTTCAGACCAACCCATTTTAGATTTGCGCCTGGCGCAAGAGTCATTTATCCCGCCGGGAAAATAGCAACAGCGCCGAGACCC
>NC_138735.1:27656421-27700530 GCF_965113295.1 Leuciscus leuciscus
CATATTAAAAACCTGTTAGTTTTCAGTAAAAAAAATAAACCCCACAGACATAAAAGCATCCTTAGCTGCATCATTTTCTTAAGTGCCTTAAGTGCCTTTTGTACATCTACTTCATGGTGGCCAGTAATAGTTTCACTGCTACATCAGTCTCCCTTTACGTGTATTATTTTTAACATCCTGTCATACCTGATAAACGGAAAAATTCAAATCACATTATTATTTAGTTAAGGCTCGTCCAAATCTGATTTTTGTGCAATCTGATCAGATTTAGCAAGTGTGAACAGCAATACGTTTCAAGCTCATATGTGGTTTGAAATCCTGGAAATCTGTTTCAGTCTGACCGCTCTGATCGGATTTCGTGATCGTGAACGTAGCCTTAGTATTCTAGTTGGTCTATTAGAGGCATGTAAATATATTTTATCCTATATAAAATGATCTAATCAGCATAAATTCAGAATGAACCCACAGTATATAAGTGAAAATAAACTGCGTAGTTTATTCAAGAATCTTTGTCAATGCATATTTAATAATCTCATAATGAAATACGAAGCACCAACACCATATATTATTATTTAAACTCTCTGCTTTAAAATGTTGTATGTCTGTATATTTTGGCCTTTCCACTTGTCAGCACTGTAAAAAACAAAAAACAAACAAAAAAAAACCCTCCTCAGGACCCAGTTGTGTTGTAAGACTCGTTCCTATGATGACCAAATTGATTGGTAAGCAGTTACTCCTAAAAAAAAAATTCTGTTGAGTCTGGCATCTACATCATTGCGATTTCTTGCAAAGTCAGGTCAAACACTTTATACCAGAATGAAATTTATTCCATAACTTCAGTTGCTAGGACACATGCTTGATTCTGTTGCCATGGCGATCAAGTGTCAGCCATTTTTAGTGTACCCTTGAGATTTGCAGTCAAAACATGCTCAGACATTGACTTTGGCCATTCCAGAGGTAAAAATACTGTAGTTAGTCTAGTAAGATTGCTGGGGATGCATTCATTCACACAGATAACAAGAAACACTGCCAATATGATTCTCATATTGATGCTTTAGCAAAGTTAAAACACCCACAAGCTCTACAATACAACTGTACCAGATTCTTAAACCTGTGTTAATAAATGTAGATCATCACTAGAGCGGCACGATTCTGGATAAATTGAGAATCACGTTTTTTTTGTTTCAAATAGAGATCACGATTCTACCACAATTCTGAACAGAAAAACGAAACAAAATAACATGTAATTTACTAGAGGTTCTGACAAAAACCTGTGTTTTTTTAAAAACTTTTTAAAATGTTTCATTAATTATGAATGATTCAATGACTCACTTATAAAGACTTCACTTCTTTCATTGGCCCTGTTCCAAATGGCACACTTCATATGCACTTTCGGTCTTGTGGACTTACAATGGCTGCCGTGTGCCCATGTCCGTTAAGTCCATGAGACTGTAGGGTGTCCCATTTGTCATTTTAGGTTTTAGAAGGATGCTCGCGAGCACCCCCTTTGCAGTCTGCGCCCTCGATGCGCACTTTTGCCGAGCCCGCACTGATGTGAGCTCCGCAGCAGACTTCTTCCCAACAGTCAAAGCGCCGTTACGTCACGAAAGTGCGGACATGTAGGAAGGCCGCGAGTGCTTAGGATGCAATCTAGGACAGGGCCATTATTTCATTACAGGATGAATCAGTGTTTCTGAATGAATCTCTTGAATGAATGATTCAATGACTCACTCATAAATACTTAATTGTTTCATTACTGGATGAATCAGCGTTTCTGAATGAATCTCTTGAATGAATGATTCAATGACTCACTCATAAATACTTAATTGTTTCATTGCTGAAATAAGCGTTTCTGAATGAATCTCTTGAATGAATGATTCAATGACTGATGCATAAATATTTCATTGTTTCATTACAGGATGAATCAGCATTACTGAATGAATCTCTTGAATGAATGATTCAATGACCCACTCATTAACATTTCATTACGGGATGAATCAGCATTTTGAATGAATATCTTGAATGAATGATTCAATGACCCACTCATTAACATTTCATTACTGGATGAATCAGCGTTTCTGAATGAACCTCTTGAATGAATGAAATAAATTTTTTAACAGTCACTTGTCGCCACCTACTGGTGTAATAATGAGATTGATACAATCTTTATTTGAAGCATCCATGTTATTTTATAAAGGTGATTTAGTGTATTTTGATCGCTACTGTAGACATCAGTGTTTATATCCGAACAACAAACATTTCTCCCAGTACTTCTGTGATAATATGAATATTTGTAACACAGAAACAGCGATACTGTGTGGTTGAAAAGACGGTTTTAAAAGCTGTTTCATATCAGTACATGATAACTGCTCTCTCTGGATTAGTGGCAGCAGCGCAAAAGCAAATCTGAAAGTTCTGCTGTGATTTGTCAAATGTTTAAAAGACACAAGCGTTAGAAACAAGATCGCATGATTAATCATGCAGCTCTAAAAAATTCAGCAATTTTTTTCTAACCACAAAGTGTTGAATCTTGTCTTGTATACATCACGTTTAAAAAAGAACAGCAGTGTTGGTAAATAGATAGAAACACCTCAGTCTATATACACAAGACTTATCTTCCTCTGAGCGCTCATTAATCTTCCACACATAAGCGCTCTGCCGTGTCCCCATTTCTGAGCCCGAAAGCTATTAAATTTGTGCTCTCTGCATTCATAGTAGTCCTGTATCCCACCCCAAACTGCATCACTATAATGCAGGACACATCAAATGTCATGTATTTGAACATACTGAGAAGAACATCCAGATCAGTGGACGATCAATATTTCTCATTAGCTGATAGACATTGATATATAGGATATAAAGTTCAGTCAGTCGGTCATTATCACAAATTAAATCCCAACAGGGGGATTAAGACCACTAAATAAATAAATACATGGAAATGAAATATTGATTTGATTTGACTTTGTAGATTTTTTTTTATAATCTTGCCTGTAAATGATATTAAAGCTTCTGTTAAGAAGAAATTGTCCATTACAAATGTATGAAATAATCTGCCTAGCAACACGTAATATTAATACTGAAGTTATCTGAGGTCATTTTCACTATAATCCATAACTGAGACGCAAGATTGTTGGTTGAATTTCTAGAAACAAGAGTACGAGTTCGCAGTTTTGAAAGGTCCTCCCTCGAAATGAGTTAATAGTTTTACTAAGTAAAGTTTACAAAAAAAAATGTAACTTAAATAAATCATCGAATAATGTTATCTATAGCTAGATTATTTTTGTGTGGCTTTTTACTTTCTGTAACTGCTCATGGTTACACTTTATTTCAATGGTCCAATGGTGTCACGTTCAACAAATTATAACTAACTTTGCAACCACATGTCAACTAACTCTCATTAGAGTATTAGTAGACTGCAGAAGATTAGGGTTCGGGTTTGTAGAATAAGCTGACATGTATTTGCAAAGTTACTTATAGTTAGTAGAATGTCTAAAGTGGACCATTGAAATAAAGTGCTACCCAGCTCATAATCCTCCTTACAATCTTCACAATAAGTCATTATTGTGTTTGGAAAATTAACAGTATTTCAGAGAACGAAACTGTAAATCTGGTATCTGTTTAATAACTGTTTCCTACAGTCTGCAGACAGGGGAATTAAAGCACATCTAACATCTTTATTCCCCAGTGGAAAGTCAACAAATCCATTTATTTGATCGTCGTGCTCCTGCCTGCCTCAATGACTTCACCAAACATTTATTTGGATAGAGTTTTGTTCAACAAATAACGCTGAAAAAGATCTCTTACAAGATGTATGAGCATATTATCTACTTCATCTGAAATAAAACTTTTTTTTTTTAAACAGTGGCATATAAAGCAATACCCACCTCTTCATTTGAAGTCTTGAAATCCATGTGCTAAGGTCAGAGAAACAGCCCTGCGAGAGCAAACATGAAGAAGATGCCATTAAAACAAGTTGCATTAGCAAAAGCTAAATTATTTTGACCTTCAATGATAAATATTGTTTGCAATGAAAGTGGCACATGTGGCAAAGTAAAGAAAAATTACTTTTTCTTTACTATTTATTACAGATAAATGAAGATGCATTTGAAATTAATCACTGGTTGGTTCATGCAGCGCGAAGGAACTTTGTCTCGCATGAAAGCACACTTAGATGTGCAGAAATTTAATCAAAACTGTTCACAGCAAATTTGTTTAGACAAATTACGGCATCTGGACACGCAAAGTCAAGGAGAATGAGACGGCTTGCAATGCCTTTTGATATTGTGTGGAAAAAGCTACTTCTAAAAAGCCTAAAAGTGCTACATTTTTATTTTGTCACTCCTCTGCTAACATGTGGATTTCAGAACAGATTAACCAACCGGAAAGCAATAACCACGTCTGAATACGAATGCAAATGTGGCATTTCAAGTTGCTCGGAGGCCTACTAAATAATTCAGTGAGAGTTATTGTCAAACAATATATCAGCCTGTTTGGGATGGTCTATGAACATGTACTGCAATTTCTGGTTTGCTGTACACGGTCTGCTTGAATGCTTCATTGTGCAATAAGAATACAGCATGAAACAAACTCTACGGTCAGGGCTGGTGGTAATGTTATTAAACCAACAAGTTATAATAACATCTTTGTTTATGAAGATGTAAGATGCATGTCGAACCACGGTGAATTGCATCTCTAAAGTTCAGCATAATAATTGAATTATGATCAGAATAACAATGGAGGTGGAAAAATGCTAAAAATGCTAAAAGTGACTAAATGTAAATATGATAATCATGATACAAAAAGATGAATGTAACAAAATCACATGTAGATCACATTTCATCATAAAAATATTAGTGCTGTCAAATCAACTAATCGCGATTAATCGCATCTAAGATAAAAGTTTTTGTTTATATAATATATGTGTATATATATATTATATATATATATATATATGTATATATATATATTATATATATGTATGTGCACCCCCTTATATACATAAGAAAACTTTTATGTTAGATGCGATTAATCGCAATTAATCGATTTGACAGCACTAAAAATATACTATATTTCCTTTGATTTAGGGGTGAAATATGACTCAGATGTATTGTTTGTGAGATTGTGAAGTTTTGTTACCCAGCAACACATTTTCTGGTACACAATGATACTTATTTGAACAGGAAAAATAAATCACCGGAGGCATTTCCTGCTGAGTTATTCCAGTGCTACTTTATAAACGTCTTAATAATTCATATAGCAAAAAGAATCACACAGCGGTTGCTGACCACATCGCTATTGTCATTTAGCATTAAAATGCTGCTTGTGCACTAGAACATCCTGAAGATTATTTCACAGAGGAATCACTCATGTTATTCCATCTCCCAGAGTAGCTCAAATTAAAATCATAACCAGCAGAGCACATTTAATCAGAACAATCGCATAATTTGCGCTGTCTGAAACCACTCAGCGGGGTAAATATGGAGGGATTACAGCTCTGTCTGGCTGTTTTCACCACATTTCGTCGGTATTCCAAACGCAAGGACAAGCCGGCTATTTTTCCAGCACTTTAATCAGTGTGTTCTTTCTCTGAGAGCGCTTGAATGCTAAAACGCTGGGACATCCCTCCTTAAGTGGCCTGTGCCGTAAGACACCTTCATAAGAGAGATATATTGGCGAGCCCTTAAATCTCAATTCCCCATTATATATCAAAAATGGACAAAAAGTCGTTTCAGTGACGAACCTTGTCCTCACATGGAGTGCACTTAAGAGGAAATAGCAATCTGAGGCTCATAACGGAGCGGATATGTGTCTCCAAAGCAGAGATGGTGAGTACCTCTGAGTGCCATCTGTCAAAATGAGTTACATGCCCATTTAAAACCTCCGAGCTGAAGGAGATTTCGCGGATCGCTCAGAATTTCCACCACGGATCGATTCCAGCTTAGAAAGTCCTGGCAGAATACACAAGGCCTTCAGAGAGCGCCTTTATGAATAATTCATTGGTGTGGCAAGAACGAGTGTTCCCTAATAAACATCTCTATGAGGTCTACAGGTCGTTCCACGTGCGTGGCATCTGCAGCTTCCTTCGCACGGACAGAGAAAAGCCAATCAGTTTAACGCGTGGCTAATGAAATCGCTCTCATTGTCATCTATCAGAGATGTGGCAGAGATATAAATGCAGAAGGATGCTCAATAGTTTATTAGAATGTAGAGCATTTAAAAAATATTCCATTATGTTTTTATTGATTCGATGAAGCTGGAATCTGCTTTCACAGTGGCCTAAGGCAGTCGCTGAGGCACTCGTTGGCTATTGAAACGAATAAACCAACATTACATGTCACAAACAATGATAAAAGACACAATATAACACTGACAAAATTAGTTTTATAAACTTTTAGAACCCTACAGAAACAATAAAAAAAGTCACAAAACACGTTTAAGTCATATTTCGCCCCCTCAAAAATGAGGATATTTTGTTTTATGACATTTTTTTATTCCAATGAAGCACATTCCTCCCTAAATTCTCGTTACCACGACGCATTCAGACATTTTGACTTTTTATTTTGTAATTCTTATAAATTTTTAATGGTGATTCTCATTAGATTCGTCTTACTCTGACAAAGATAATGGTTTAAATGGTTTTAAAATTAAAATCAGCACATTTGCTCACAATGAGAATGGGAGCTTATGCTTAATTGTGATAAAATAATTTCACAAAACAAAAGTTCTTGTACAAATGATGGCTTTTTTCTATAAACCAACATCATGAGATACGCCTTCAAACCTGAACACTTTTTATTTTATAAAACTATTACCATGTATCACTGTTACAGTACTGGTTTATTTAAAAAGAACGCCACGCGCTGCACAGCTAAAAATCAATATGAAGGTCATTCCTATACATTCAGAGCTCATTAAATTGCATTTGCAGTGGCTTACGACCCAAAATAGAAATGTTGTTGAGTGTTCTTCGACATGACACCATCATTTACTATGTGTTGTTTCTATGCTTTGCTCTCTCTTAATGCTTGGCATTCAGATTGTACACAGTTTCACACTGACTCACTCGCTTTGCCGTTCTGTGAAAATGAGATGTGATTTGCATGTTAACAGGCCGGTGCGGTATGGCAGGGGTTTTTTTTTCATCCGCAACATTATTTTAATGCAGGCACCTCATCAGTTGGGCGTCTCAGAACAATTCCTTCTGGGAGGTGTCTCTAAAAATTCATGGCAGACAAGCTTTCTGCACTGTGATGAAACACAGCAATCCTCTAAGTTATAGAGCATAATATGCTGTCTAATAACATGACAGTAAATCTAATTTAACTAAAATCTCAAAGTAAAACAAGCAGCTGTGAGTTTTGGAAAGAGGTAATTTTACTCATTTCTCAGATGGTATCTGTCAATCTCCCAATGAGACCAGAAATTTTTCTTTTGGGGATTTTTCCTGACAATTTGGTACATTGTAGAAGCACTAGATTCATTGACATGTGTGTACTTCAAGCAAAGCGTTTAATAGCTATGTATTGGAAGAAAGTGGAAAAGCCACCTATTGTACAGTGGATCAATAATATGTCCTTTTGTTTGTCGATGGAAAAGATTACATACATTTTGAAAGGTAAATTGTCTTTTTTTAAGACTATTTGGAAACCCTTTATATCCTTTATTTCAAATTCTGATTTCAGTAATATAATGAATGAGGTAGAAAGAGATAAGATAACTTGATTCTCAACCTATTTTCACTCGCATGTTATTACTAGTAAATCATTAGTCATTTAATCATTTACTATTTTTCCTAAATTACCCTCTCTCATATCATGATTTGCTTCTCTTGTATGCATGATTACTTCCAACTCTTCTTAATGTGTAGCTATCCTAATTGACCTGTGCCTGTTTTTTTATTATTTTTTTTATTTTTTTATTATATATATATATAAAAAGAAAAAAATTCGTTTTCATTTTTCTTGTTTTTCTCCCTTTTTAATTTATTTAATTTATATTATTATTTTTTTATTATTATTTTTTTTTAATTATTATTATGTAAAAGAGATCCAACTTTTTAATGTACGATATTGTTGTAAAATACTGTCATAAGTTGTTGTATCTCAATAAACAAAGTATTCAAAAAAACAAAAACAAGCAGCTGTGAAACTCTCTGACTCTTCCATCCAGATAGGGGTATTCTCTGCTTTTATTGTTATTTTTATTTCATATGCATTCCATTTTTTTATTCCTATGTCTCTGTTTCCTTTTTATGTACAGCACTTTGAATTTCCATTGTGTATGAAATGTGCTATAAATAAACTTGCCTTGCCTAAAATGTTCTTAAAGGAACAATGAAAATTACCAATCATTCCAAACCCGTACGACTTTGTGGGACACCAAAGCAGATGCTGGCGTTGCTCTTTTCCACACAACAAACGGTTATAGATGCTGTCAAGCTTCAATAAGGAGAAAAACAGCACCATAAAAGTACCATGAAGTAGCAACCGTAGCACTCAAAACTCAGAGGAAAGACAATCATACCAGTTTGGAATGACAAGGGTGAGCAAAAGATGACAGAATGTCGGGTTTTTTCGATGAACTATTGCTTTAAGATCACCAACTCGGCAAATGAGTCAATTTGTCAAGCTCCAGCGAGAGGCCTGGGTATTTTAGGCTCACCTCCAGGGAAAGAGCTTCAGCAGAGCAAAGCATGGAGGTCAAGCCATGGGGAAGGAGGCAGGGGAGGCTTGTTGATGTTCAGGACTGATGTTTTTCTTTTCTTCCTTCCTTTATTCCAGTATGAGGTTTTGGCCCTCAGGCCCAGCCAGAGTCCTGCACCTGCTAGAGTACAAGAAGTACCTTGTTAGGATGGCCAGTCAATTATTGTGGTTGATTAGTTTATCTAGAATTTTTCTTACATGTATTTTTGCTCTTTTTAACATCAGAGCCTGAATTAGTATGACGGCAGCGTGCTGTGCTTTCACTGTTAAGACAGTTAACAGTTGCACAGTAAAAGCTTTTCGAAAATATCTCCTGCTGCTACAACCATACAGAGAGTCATTTTTTTTTATGTTTTTAAATTTGTTAAAGAGTCACATTTTTTAAAAGCGTTGTGCTTTTAAGTAAAAAAAAAAGAAAAAAAATTATGTTTCAATTCGAAGTGCACAGTCCATGACCGTAGCCAGCTATGAGGTCACCGGAGCCTCTGTATTTTTCCGGGGTGTATATAATAAAGGTTGTGGAATAATTGCTTAATATTGTAATAACTCTACTTTAGTGCTGCACCAAGATCTTCTCATCTGAGCTGCCTCATTGGTCTGTCACTGCTCGTCAATGTCAAAATATGTGAGATGACCAATCAAATCGAAGTAGGCGGGCTTAATGTTCACAGAAACTGCTGAGCGCGAATTCCAACGCAATGTTTCAGTTGTTAACGGTAATAAAGTGCGAGATGACATGTATGTACTGTAGCTAAACTAAACATTTCATATTTGACAGCTGTTTTAGGATAGAAATGTTAAACGGCCGACAAAAATAATCAGGCAAACTAATACATTTTTGTCTAATTTATGTGGTTAATGTAATGTATAGTAACTCTCAGGGCTCTATTTTAACGATCTGAAACACAAGTACCAAACGCGAAATGCAAGTAACTTTGTGGGCGGATCCCGACGCAAATCCGTAAAATCCGTCCTTCGGATGAGACGTTAAACCGAGGTCCTGACTCTCTGTGGTCAATAAAAATCCCAGGATGTCTTTCGAAAGAGTAGGGGTGTAACCCCGGCATCCTGGCCAAATTTGCCCAGTGGCCTCTGTCCATCATGGCCTCCTAATCATCCCCATATACTGATTGGCTTCATCACTTTCTCCTCTCCACCAGTAAGCTGGTGTGTGGTGGGCTGCCGTCGCATCATCCAAGTGGATGCTGCACATTGGTGGTGGTTGAGGAGATTCCCCCTTCTATGTAAAGCGCTTTGAGTGCCGAGAAAAGCGCTATATAAATGTAATGAATTATTATTATTATTATAAATCTAAAATGGGTTGGTCTGAAGCACCAATCAGAGCGTCATCTCACATTCCCTTTAAAAGCAGGCGCGCTTGCTCCATGGTGGATTGCTATTATAACGGCGGATTTGCCAGGCGCGCGCCAGGAGCGGTTCACAGCCGAGGAGACCGACGTTCTCGTCAGGACCATAAAAGACAGAGAAGTGACATTGTATGGGGATGGGAGAAACCCACCCAAATTAGCTTTGGTTAAACAGGCGTATAATAATTTGGGTAAATGTGTAAGCTAGATTTATGCCTATTTTTTCACATCTTCATGGACACCACAATGATTTCCCTCATGTGGTAATATTTTTTCTTGTAATTATGTATGGTTTGCAAAAATGGGAACTGCTGTGTCTGTGTAGATGAGAGAAGCAAAGTGTATGTGCGTTGTGCACACGCTACATTACACTAGACAAGTTTTTTCCTGGTCTGTGGCGGAATTGTTTTCTGAAACTGCAAAATAGCACCAGGAAACGTTTGTGCCGGAACACGCCTCCTCTTTTTGCTGAACCGCTCCCGAGAGCGCAAGTTCATTCCCTAATTTACCGACGTGCGTCTGTGGAGGGAAAAGTCCGCTGTGCGTCGGATGCAAAATAGGAATGATACATGCGTCGTGTACAAAGTCAATTGTGCTGGGTGCAAGATAGGGCCCTCAATGTGAGAGGGCAAGAAACATTAACAAAGCCGTTTTCATCATATTAGGCATAAGATAAATAATGAATGTGTACATATTGTAAATTAATTTAAACTAGTTACCTAGCTTTCCTGGTAGCCTTCAGTAAAATCCCTTAACTGAGAAAAAAATTCACAAAACATAAATATCAACTGACCCTATACTTTCTTCACTGACAGACGAAAATGAAAAGACCATCAGTCAAAGCTCAGCTTCAGGAGGGGAAGAGACAGGGCAAGATAAGCAGAAAGAGTGATGGAGATGAGGAGAGAGCAGGAATTGACAAATAATCTACTGCCCACTGACATGGTTTTAAAGCTTGTTGTCCAATTTTTTGGCCTTTAAACATCTTAAAATGCACATAGTATAACAGAGAAATCAAAAATTACTCTTTAAAAGCAGTAGTTCACCCAAAAAACTTGCTTATTTGCATGTCGTTTCATTCTTTCTTGAAACATTAAATGAGATGAGACGATAACAGAATGTTTCATTACATTTGCAGTATAGGCTGATTATAAGTGCAGGGGGTGGATTGGAATCCACTGATGCTTCAATGTATATGTAATGAGTGTTTATAATCAAGGTATTAATCAATATTTTTCCTTCTAAATATCAAAGGAGTTGAATGACTTCTCTGGAGATTTTACTTTGTTATAGAAGTTACCAGTGTGATTACTGAAATGTTCTTGTCATGTATTCTTTAATGTCTGTATTTGATATCTGAGTGCAGTAACAATGCTTGCTTATTCAGCCCGGCTTCCAGAAATGAAATAGGGACTTGTTTTGTGTTTGAGAAAGGTCTTCAACATGTTAAAACATATAGGGGTCATTGAAGCCAATAGTTTAAGGGACCATTTCTTTGTTGAAGCCTTACTTTCCAGTTAGACTAAAGTGTAGCTCTCCTTGAGAGAAAGAACGTATTAGCTTGTTATGTTTTGAGACGAGACTCCTGTTTATAGTTAGAGCCTGGCCAAATCCAACCTGGGAAAAGCTGCGTGTCGGTGTGTGTGTTAGTCTTTTTGGTTGCAGGTTAAGGAACCACTGGCATTATTGGAGATTGACTGAGTTGTTGTTCTGGACAGAAACCCAAATCTGAGAACTGGAAGGTTTTATTTTACGTGCCTAACTTCAGGGTCCGAGTGTCAGCTGCATAATCGATGGAGATATGCTTCCGTCTATCAGTATATGTGTGGAAAATTACTACGTTTATCTATTTCTTAGCCAATCAGAAACTGCAACCTGAAGCAAGGACGTAGATAGACCTTGGTGTAGGGTATAACTGCTGTGATCTTTGTAGCTGTAAGCGGGGTGGCCTACGAACTTGTCTTGAAGCTAACTTCTGCTGATGAAACTGCAAACTATCTTCAATAAAACTTTTCAATTAATTTTAATTCTGACTCTGGGTCTTCTTTCAAACATCTGGTCCTTGGGTCCTAAACTGTTAACCCCTAACATAAGTAACTTAGAAATTCTGTTATTAATAACTTTTGTGTTACATGGGAGGATTTTTGGCTATTGAAAAGAGCTTCAAAAGACATGAGGGGGAATAAATGATGGCGAAAGTATATTTAATTTTTTGTGTGAACTACTTCTTTTAAATGGAGAAGATATAAAAAACTGTGACACTGAACATTTTCTATGTTTTAAGAAGTTTCAAACAAGCAGTTCTATGAGATATTTTGGCCTCTTCATGTGAAAATAAAACACATAGTAAATAATGCATTGCTGCTTTCTAGAGAATGCATCAATCCCCCAATTGTAATGGTTTTATCTTTTCCTCAGGACTTTGAAAAGAAATATTGAATCCTGGTAATTGCATTTAGTGGCCAACATTGAGAGCGAAGCAATCTAAAACAATTTACATCACTTCCATTGTGAGCCTCATCTATTTCTTACTTGTTCCCTGAGAGAGAGATTTTGAAGGCACAAAGCACATAGTCAATACAGTCAAATTAAAACGGAGGGCTTCCAACTACACAACTAGCCCTTTAGATTCATAATGTTAGTGCATGATTGCTTCCAAACTATTCAGCTCCTAAACAGTGTGCTAGTTTAAGAGCATTATCTGCAGGAACAGCACAAGCATTAAACTATTACATCTGAAAAGCAGTCCGGTTAAGTAGCTGTGGATCAGCTCCAAAAAAAGTAACAAGACGTATGTTTTTGTAAATTGCCTCCTGCCTCGACTCAGAATTGGAGATTGTGGAGGCTTATTTCAGTATAACATAATGCAATGTGATCTCCCATCCTGAGGCTTATTCATCCATGGCCATTCTGTGTGCTTTCTATGCTGAGCACTACTTCACACATTTAATTTCCCTACCCCATGAATTCCTTTCTGAAATGTCTCAAATAAAACCATTAAAACTGCATCATGCATGGCTGACTCATTTAATTTAGCTTCATATGTGCGTGTGTCATTACAGCAGCTGGGACATGTAATAACTGTAAATGTGGGCAATAGAAACATCTCGCCGTGTCCTCATCCATTAGTGAACTATTTTGTCCGGCTAACCTTCGGCGCTTTTCTCTGGCTGACATCTTTAACCTTTCCTTTGATAAAACACCACAATTGTAACTACAGCTGGGTTTTTGCTTTATTGCCGACTCCGTCGGTCACAGTGGACGGGGAACTCAACAAGTGTACTTATCACCATCATAATGGCCAGACCTTCGGGCCGCCACAAAGGCTATTCATTTCTGCCAGACCCTGGTGCAACAGCAGCTCAAAGTGCTTAATTTTTTAAGATCCAGACTAAATTACCGAAAAAAGTACCAGCAATAACAGTGGAACTGTATTTGATAAATGCAACTGCACATAAAAACACACTGGCTGCGTTTGAAAGCTTAGGCCTGTCAGGCAATGACTTTGCAGGCAGTGTTTGCGCTCGAAGGTACATCACAAAACAGATTTCAGAAAGCCTTCTGAGGCAGCATAATGGTTTAATGATCAACAACAAAATAAACAGAGCTTTAGTGTTAGCTAAGTTAATATTTACCTACCACAATGCTTATTTCTCCCTAGAAATGGCATCAAAAGTGGAAAAGGTTGGTCAAAATTTTTACATTTACACACTTGACCACCCATTGCAACTTTCAAGCGCCATTTTTATCTTTTAGCTCAACTGTCATGGAATGAGACACACAGTATTGTGGGATATAGGCAACGGAGGACACATCGATGCTGCCTTCAAAAATCGATCAGTGGTGCATTTCGAGCGGTTTAGACCAAATTTTCTGAAGAGACTCGATCACTTTATATGATGAACAGATTAAATTTAGGCTTTTATTCACGTTTAAATAGCGATCAGGAAACATAAACAGAGCCTCAACAGAACCTGCTGACGTGCGAGAACAAACCTCTTGCTGAAGCTCAAACGTGATGCGTAACACGAGACTGAACCTCATTGGTTCTCGCACATCAAACAAGCTTCTGTTTACCACAACTGATGTGTGAGTTGATGAATGTTTATATGTGAATAAAAGCCTAAATTTATTCTGTTCATCATATAAAGCGATCGTGTCTCTACAGAACATTTTGACTAAACCACTCAATTCATATGGATTAGTTTTACGATCTGTTTATGAACTTTTTGAAGCATCCAAGTGGTAGTTGCGTAGCTGTCAATGGAGGGACAGAAAGATAGATTCATGAAAAAGATCTTCATTTGTGTTCATTTGAGGAACGACATGAGGGTGAGTAATTAATGACAGAATTTTCATTTTTTCAAGTCTTTTAGTTTGTCAAGAGATTTAAAGTGGCATTTATGAAGAGTGTTTATGTGCCTACGTGCTCTAGTACATAAGAACGAGCCTATGATTGAATCTGGAAATAAAGTATAATAACTGAGAAATATGAGAATTAGTCCGTAATTTTTGCAAAAAATATGCCATTAATTAGATCTCAAACAGATTAATTAAAATAATTGATTACTCCACCCCCTGTGTGACATTATCAATGTGGTTGAACGACACATTTGCGACAATACGGTTTCGGGAAACAGTCGTGACTAGCTAGTTGATTTCATCAATAATGCTATGACAGTTAAGCAGATAGTTAAGTTGACTGTTTACTTTCACTTGAGAACCAGCTGTGTTTACATAAATACTCCACATGATCGCCATTTTGACATAATTGTGTGTGTATTCGACTATTCAAGCGCAATAAGGCGTGAAAGAGAATCGCAGATATAGAAAAATCTCTAACGATAGACATTTTATACCAACGGTAACAATATCGTCATACCACCCAGCCCTAGCAAGTCCCGCCCCAGATGAAGGTAGCCTATATCAGGACAGAAAGTAGACCTAACATTGGATTCAGACCTTCCTACCTCCGTATGCCACCTGTGGAAGCAGTATCTTTTTCACCTTTCAGATACAGCTACTGCCATTGCTGAATGTAACCATCTGCAGTTAATATTTCCTTAAGGAATGAATTTAATATTCCCACGAACACCCGCACACACATACACTCACACAAGAAGTCAAACGGCTTGCTCGCCACGCTGCTGTCTTGATGCTGATGCCCTATGAAGGTCGATGTTTTTCGCCCGGGTTTCTCTCAAGCAGGTGAGTGAACACGCTCCCATGAGATGTAAGCCAGAAAACCACATTTTATCAGTGTATTTCACAGCCAAGACACAGAGAGAGCAAACACGCTCACACTGCTCTGGGCACCGGGCATTTCCACTGCCTAGAAGCGAGGCAAAAGCACACTGTTGTGTCACGGTACAAACTGATTTTCAACCGTACTGTTTGTTCAAATAACATGGTTGTTTTCTATACGATATTATGCATAAAATGAGCTTATATTGGCTAAATTATATTGCTAGATGTATTCACATTGCTTTATTTCAGCATGCAATAAAGGATTCAAAGCTTATATTAGCTATTAGAGAGTCTCACAGCAATGCAAGTAATGCATTTTTTTTTACCCTGCAAAAAAATACTACCATGGATTTTTGTACGTTTCATGTTATTGTTTAAAACTATCATGTAAATAAATATAAAATGCAAAATGTTCGTTATGTTTTGTGTGTAATATGTGTATAATCAATCAAATGAAGTTTTTTAGATGCAATTCTCTTTGCATCTTCATCCATCTTCGTGCATGCTGGAAGCCACATGTTACATAAATAAGTCTGTAATTAAATGTCAATTAATATGATCTCTATAATATAATGCAATGTAATATAATAAAATAAAATAAAATTTAACTATCTTATATAATAATATTAATGGACCCTATTCTGAAATTTAATGCAGGTATAGTCTTGAAATATGAAAAAATGAAAATATACAATTTTGCTAGATTTATTTATCTTTGGAATCACATCATCACAGTCTGCGAAAAGGGTCCATCACTAGTAGTAATAATAAATAATATTTAATAATACAATGTAAACATTTCTCACCAATTACTTCTAAGACAAAATTACTTGAGCTACAAAAATCCACAAGAATTTTATAGTGCTATACTCGTATCTTACCGTGTCAATGATTGTCTTATTTGTTTCTTTCATAAGGAAAATTTTAGGAGAAACATCTGAAACAATGTTGAAGCATTAACTGAGATCTCAATATGTCTCTTGCTGTGAAAGAGCTCTAAAAATTACAATAATCCATTAACTCCTCGGTCTATGAATCCAATACAACATGATTCCACGACAGTAAGGAATTGCAGATGAAATAAACACATCTGAGGATCTCGCCTCAAACTTTACAGCTTGAAATAATGTCCAGATAGAAATGTCACACGGACTCAGACTTGTTAGGCCCGATCAAGTGTTTCCCAGCTTTCTGGACACTGTTGCACTGTTGAACACGCTTAGGGCGAGCAATGCAAAGGTCATTCAGAGAGTCTGGGCATGACGTTACGCTTGATTAAAGTTTCATCCTAGCTTCATCCTTTCACATTATCCTGCTCTGACATCTCATTGCCAAAAGCAACCTTGTTCTGCCCGCTGGGCGGGTCTCGGTTTAGCCCTCATTAGTTAATATACCAGCGAGACCCGCTGACCTACATCACCACAACAAACCACATCTACTAAGTGGCAACAATGCGAATGAGGCTCGATAAAATAGCGAATGGTAGATTTATAGACTCAAGTCCTGACCTCTCTCTCCGTGACGGATGACTTTTGGCGAGGCAGTGTTTGAAGGTACAGAAGAGGTGCCAGAAGAAACATAATGGACACATGAGACTCATTACACCAAACAAAGATGGGCAACTAATTACTGCCGCTGTCAAGTAGCAGAACGAGCCGTATCGTTATTCAAGACCAAGACAAAGTTTGGTTTGTTTATGAGTTAACAGTCTCTCTGCTCAATTGTCAGCGAGACCAGCCCATTAAAAACTGAATAAATTAGCTGTGTCGACAAGAGACTAACTGGCACATATTAGTAAACATGATGAGCGTCGCTGAGGCGGATAACTCGCATTTCCGATGACAATCAAGATGAATATTTATATGCATAGACCTAATTTTGTTATGGATGCAAGTTCGCAACAACTGACACAGAATTGAGAATTCGAAATCTTATAGAAACACTAGCAAAAATGTACCGTGTTTTTGAACGTGCATATCGTAGTAACACTGTGATATTTTTATATCATTGCACAAGGAATCGTATGTTAACAAACACAGACACGCCTTTGTTAATAATCACTTACTGATCTTATCAATAATAAAACGTTCATCATTATAAAAGATAAAAATAAGAGACCACAGTCCAAAATGCACTGGGAATTTTCAATGTTTGTTAACTCAGAGCTCAAAGCGAGCCTCGGGTTCGAGTCTCCTCCAAGGACAGCAAGCCAAGTTAGTTTACTATCAACCTTCAAGGTTGAATGGGCGGGCGAACTAGTAAACTTAACCAATATGTCCAAAACCAGTGTTATTTTAGTATTATTGATCATTCATATTTTTAATTAGCTGTCATTTTTCATATTGATTTTAGCTTAATTATTAGTAATTTTGTTATGTGCTTCTTTTTTTCCCCATATATTTAATATGTAATTTATTCATATATAATTTTTTATTATATTATTTTATATTATCTAAATTAATACAAATGTTTTTAATAATTTTACTTAATGATAATAGTCATGTTCCAAACACTTGATTAATTCAAGAACGAAACTAGTCATCAAATCATTCAAGCAACTGATTCGATCAAATCTGCTGATTCATTCAGTCAATTTAGATCTGGTTTACTATCTCAAACAGTGTAAGCCACTGTAAATTATTTATGAAAATTTTTAATTTAAAATATATTATTTTACTTTTTGTTTATTGCATTTTTTAAACAGACTGAAGCAAATAACACTTCTAAATTTCATGTAATTGTGTACGTTACTGTACCCTGGTATTTCTTTATAAAGGTATAGCAACACTGAACACTGATCAAGCCATTTGTGGTCTGAACTGTGATTCTCAAGGAACAATAACTTGTCAATAATACACTATAAACTCCAACTAGCAGTCACTGTGCATGTGACAGCTTCCATGGCAATGAAGACATTTACAGATAGAAAATGAGTTCACATTTCAGGTCAAGCTCACAGAGGCTGAAAAAAACTAAATGACGCTCGTTGCTAAAAACTGCTGCGCTGCCCTTGAATGCTGTACTTAACCCTCAGCCGCTCGAGAGACGCTGAACTTAGCATCCATGCAGTTGTGAATGAGAAAGCAAAGAGAATTTATTATTCATGACCCATTACTTTATATTCTCACCACCTGGTCAGTCAATCTGAATGCACTGAAACCCCACACGCACGATGCTGAGCTTAATGACGATGGAAACCTTGAACGGCACCTCATTCTAACACCAATCACGTCTCTAAAGGTGCTGCATCATTTCGAGGCATTCCAAGGGGCGTTTGTGGAAACACCCATTCTCAAGCCAACAAAATTTACAGATCAGAAATCAGTCAAACAAGAGCATGACAAAACGGGGTCTATTCTAGAAACCAAAGAGTTTAAACATGAAGTATCAGCCAAGAAACAAGGATCATCTGGCGACAAAAGGCTGAGCTTATTATTGTGTGCACTTGACAAGACTGAATTAGCACGACTGCTTGAAGCTATTGTTCCTTTTGACTTTGACTATCCTTGCATGCATGCAAACACATTACACGTTCTGAAAAAACCCATATGGTCCATGACAATCTGCATCCGAATAAAGAAACTTTACGGCTCAGTGAAAGTGTAGACGCATGCAGAGTTTGATGAATATTTCAGTAAAAAAAAATCTCTCAAGAAAGACTTCTACAGTTCTGCATGTTGTATTTTTCTCCATCATATTCCAACGTTATTCTAGAGGAGAGCAGGGTAAGATGTGTCACTTTTTACTTAAGTTACCCTCTCAGTCAAGAAGAAATTCCATAAAATGATGTATTCTATCAACTGATTGAAGAAAGCATCTTTAGTAAAGGACCATAGAAATTTTTCATTTTAACTGAAGATATACTGTATATTTGTAAAAAACAACAACATTTAGTATAGTCCAATGCATATTCCAATTGTAATATCTTATTTTAATGCACATTATTTTTAAAAATGATATTCAAATATTATATTTTTTTAATATACAGATTATTGTAGCGAACCGATTGTCGATATTTTGCATCAGTATTTGTATTAATTGAGCTACCGACACAACTTACCCCACAGCTACCACTTTAGGAAAACTATTTATTTAATAATTCATGGCTTTAGGCACCTTTAGCTAAAAAAATATGTACGTTTTAAACAGTGCCAATTCATCAGCATGTATCATACATATATTCTGTGAAATAAAATGCATTTCACCTGCATGGCAGAAAACTTACTGGCATGCAAAAAAAGCTTAAAAACACTTTTCAATATGTGCATTTTTATTTATTTTTTATATATATTTTATTTATTAAAAAATATGCACAGTTTGTCTGATTAGTGGGGTGACACAGCTTAACCACAGACACGTTTTACCCAAATTTTCCTTACACCACATGGCCAAAAGTTAATGCACTTTCAAACACCAGACCTAAATGTGCTTACTGAACATTTAAGCTCAAAATCATGGACATTAATAGTGAGCTGATCCTCTCATTGCTGTTATTACACTCTTCAGAGAAGGCTTTACACTAGATGTTAGAACATGGATGAAGGGATTTGTGGTTGGCGTTTCAAGTCATTCCAGAGGTTTTCAGGTCTCAGTATTATTGATCACAATTTATGTTTGGGAATCGCTGTTCATTATTTTTTACATATTGTTCAGTGTTTATTCAGAATAATGTTCATGCAAGACATTTTTGATTGATATACCAATTCTATTTAATTACATTACTAACGGCAATGTTGCATAAAAGTACGCACACTATTTAGCCCGGAGAGCACCAGCATCAAAGCACACCATTATCATCATATCGCTCTTATACGCACCCCATCATTTTCATTGTTCCTGCATGCATTCTTTTAAGCTTGTTCCACAGAAATCACTGCTGTTACAAAAGCCTCGCCATCTGTCCCATCACATTTTACAAGAAATGTCTGCTGGATGCTTCCGCTGCCTAATGGATCAAAAGAGCACTTGTCTGTTACTATTCAGGGTACGCTGGGTAACCTTGAATGCTGCCACCACTGCGATTGCAAGTGAGACAAAACGATAAACCGTGCACTGCAGGCATGAGCAAAGATTTGCCTGGTGCCTTCCAGCCACTCACAGTGACAAGGGGATTCGGTGGATCTCTTATAGGAAAGCACTGATGGGTCTGAAGCAGCTACATCCATGAAGCAGAGAGCATGACTCTAATACAAATAGAGATGCAGTCAAATAAAACATACAAATCTGACATGCTGTAGCAGATATATCAAAGATTAAATATTCATTGGTATATGAATATTTATAGCATATTTCAAGCTACAATATAATTTTGTGAAATCATGTCTAAACTCTTAAAAATAAAGATTCCACAAGGGGTTTTCACAGGGATGCTGTAGAAGAACCATTTTGGGTTTCCAAAATAACCTTTCTGGCAACGGTTCTAAATAGAACCATTTAAACCATCTAAAGGATTCTATATAAGGTTCTATATAGGAACTAAAAGGGTTCTATCACTCGCTTCATATAAAGAAACTTTTAGGGGTTCCCATTGTGGGATCATTTTAGAACTTTAGTTTGATTTTATTAAAGGGTTAGTTCTGTCATCATTCACTCAACCATTATGTTGTTCCAAACCAGTAAGACTTTCGTTCATCTTCAGAACACAAATGAAGATCTTTTTGATGAAATCTGAGAGCTTTCTGACCCTCCATTGACAGCCACACAACTACCACTTTTTTTCAGAAAGTTCATAAAGAGATTGTAAAACTAATCCATATGAATTGAGTGGTTTAGTCCAAAATTTTCTGAAGAGACACGATCACTTTATATGATGAACAGATTGAATTTAGGCTTTTACTTGCACATGACAGGGTCGACGGTGAGTAATTAATGACAGAATTTTAATTTTTGGGTGAACTATCCCTTTAATTTGGTTTCAGTTCAATTTTAATGCTATTACATTTGATGAATTGTATACTTTATCAATAGGGGAAAAAAATTTAATAATAATCTGTAAAACACGAACGTGCTATGCAATCATTTAAACATTTATCCTTATATAGAACCTTTTTGGCATAAAGAGTCCTTTAAAAAATGGAGTCAGGAACCTTAGGTTTTTTTTCTAGCGTGCACTATAAAGAACCTTTTGTGAAGTGGAAAGGTTCCATGAATGTTAAAGGTTCTTCATGGAACCAAAGAAAGAATGCCCATAAATAAACTTTATTTTTAGAGTGTATGGATGTTCATAAAGGCATAAAATACATCTTATCCTGTGCAAAAGAAAATCTATTTTTGCTTCTTAATCTCTTGACCAGACAAATTCTCATCTCCCTAATTATCTGTCTGCATATATGTTTTGGGTGGGTTGATCACTAACTTAGAATTTTACTAACTTGCTGTTTAATGGCACTATAGCTTACCATAAAACACAAGAAAAGTATTAACGCAGGAAAGACGTATTTTTAGGTAAGGGAAAACCACAAGATATTCAGCAGCTGTCTGCAGGTCACATTCAGGTTGAGTCAACAACGCACATAACACATTCACTCCTCCCTCGGCACAATGAACCATTATCACTATATTTAAACAGTGTTTCGTGTTAATGAGGCACTATAGGGTTTATGTGCGTAATGAGCAATCTGTCACAGATCACGCTGGCAAAACATTATGATAATGCTGGCCTGTTCATGTTGAAGAACGCAGAAGGCTCATCCTTCTAGTTATTTGCTTAGTGGAGTGAGAGAAATGGGCTATTGATCTAATGAATATGAATGTGAACACAAGTCCCACATGCAACACAATCACAGATGGGTTACAACGAAAAAGATGACAGCTGACCGTCTGACACTTGTGGTGCTAAGTCAATTCAGTTTTATGTCTACAGCGCTTTAGGCATATTGTTTCAAAGCAGCTTTACAAAAAATCTCTTTGGGAGATGTTTACATGCCAAATATTAACAAGCTACATCATATTTACATGTTTATCCAAATGAATTATTCAATCATATTAAACTGAGGACAAATTGGGTGCTTGAGGATATGAAACCCTTGATTAAAAATGATGGGCGTCCCTAAAGACTCATCTTTGAAGGGCTGCCAGCAGAAGAACAATTTGATAGACAATGTTTAGCATAGGGCTGAGAACAAGGAGGTATGTGGTTTATTGCACCTGATGTTGAATGGAAGATCTGACACAGCAAAATGTGCATAAAGAGGCTGTTCTGAGCTCCAGGATCTCTAATGCAGCATCAGAGGCTTATGCTCTCAACTTTAGGCAACAAAGCCTCTTTTTTATTTTTTAGATCAATTGGATGGGTGGTCAGTGAGATTCTGAAAGGGATTTCACTCTCCAGTTGTCCTCTCCATAATTTGATTTATTTCAAGGGTGACTAATTTGGTTAGACACTCTGAAGGTCTTTCAAAAGCTTATCAAATACAAAATGAAGGGGAAATTTAAATATGTGCATCTATTGAAATGCATTAGATGGAAACACACAGCTACTAAGAAAGCACTGCTAGTTAAAATACCTTACCTGATATTCAACTAACAGGTGGTAATTTGCAATTGGTTCCACTCCTTCAAGTTCATAATTCTTCTATCCCTCTTGCATTTGTCATCAATGTCTATGGGAAAACGAGTGATCAGCCTCCAGATCATAACGACCACTAATGCACAGTCTCCATCCGCAACCGCTTGGGCAAAATTCTCCAAAGCGAGTCCTTTAAACTTGCTCTTAGTTTATATTCCCACAACAGGCGAGACACATCTGCCGTCTTGTTCTCCAGCATCCTCCGCAATCTGAGCCATGCAGCTTTCCATCTACATATCTCCTGCTGTCGCTAGGCATCCTGAGCAATAATAATGACCGGCTGAAAACCACAAGTAGCGATGTCCGATTCGCGAACGAACCGTTCTTTGAACTGGCTCTTTCGAATGATTCCATTGAGCCGATTCGAAAGCGTTTGTAAGCTAAATCACTCGCATTTGGAAGAACTTTCTGTGTTCGAAATGGAACGCAAGTGTAGGCTACTGCATACTGCGCAGTAAATACTGTACACTGCCTACTATTTCTTTACTTTTTTTATTAGTAGCCTATGCAGGCTGCAATAATAAACATTTTAAACAGGAGTAGGTCTAGGCTAGAAATATTACCTCATTATGTTGCATGATTAGCCTAATTGAGTGTGTGATGTAGCATTTTCAAATATGGTTCTGCATTTTTAATTCAAATTTCTGTAAAATGACTTAACTTTAGGCTGTCTGATCAAACAATGAGAGATGGTAAAAATCAATATCACTTACAGTTCATTCGTCACCCTAGAAATCAATGAGTGCACTGGGTTACATGCAGTGTTCACTGCCAAAGCCATTTGAGTATTCCATGCCAATTTATGCCAAACATAGTGCATAATGCAGAAATAGCAGCCTAGTATATTTTTTCTAAATATATAGGTTACGTTTGGAATATCATAGCCTGCTACCAATCTACTATTGCTTCACAATATAACAGGCATACTGTAGTCTATAGAATGTAGTAATAAAGTGTACATAATATACTGGAAGTAGCCTATGCAGTAAGCATAAACTACAGTGCGTCCGAAATCGCATACTGTCTGAGTAGGCTCTATATTTGAAATTATACTTACTTTGCGACCGTTAAAAAGTACAGTATGTACTATATAGTATGAATGTGTGTAGTATGCAGGTAATCTGGACATAGGCCTACTATATCCGCCATGTTGTCATTATCATGTGACCTACTGCATCAGTTGCGTCGCTTCACTTCCATTCATAAATCCTCTCCCGTGGCCTCATGGGATAGCAAAGTGTCCATCGTACGCACCATAGACATTATATAGATGTCTCTATATAATATCTATGGTACGCACACTTCAGAATCTAAACGGAAGTAGTCGTCACCATTTCACCTAATGTTTTTCGAATACTATGTATTCGTACATACTACTGTTTTCGCCTACTAATAGTAGTAGTACGAATAGTAGGGAAATATTCGATTTCGGACGCAGCGCTAGTCTTCCTCTCCAATCTATATAACTAGGCCTATGTTTAAAATTAAACTGAGGGGGGTGATTTTGCAACCATAATCATTACGAAATCTAACCTAAAAACCTAAATGAAATGTAACATAAAAACCTATGTAGGTAGATCTGAAAACATTTGTGAACCATGACTCAATCGAATTTGGGATTTTGTGTTTTGAACCGATTCATTTGAAGAGAATCTTCCGAACGAGCCGATTCGCTAACCGAGCCTGCCTATGCTAATCACACGCGCCTTTTCTCTCCATCTCTCTCTTTTCCACCGCTTCATTCCTTCATTGTTCCCCGACGCTAAACATCTGTCTATTTTAGTCTGAATATAAGAGCATGATATTTATAACGGAAAGTCAAAGCTGAGGGGAAAAACGGTGCACATAAGCTCGAGAGGATGCCACTTTAAGGCTCCGTCATGTGCGTGTTTCTCAATGCGGTATTATTTGGTGAAGGAGGCAGAGGAACCCACGGGCTGTGCGAGAACATTCCCCACAAAGCTTTACATAACCAACGATGTTTCTACACGTTACAAATGATCAGTTTTAACACTGAGTTCACAGGCACGTGCTTGAGTGTTGCTAGTTAGACTACAGAAAAGACTCGTTATGATTGGAAAGAAATGAAGAGCTGTTGAAGTAGGCTATAGAAAAATATAGTAGCTAGTCAGAAATACATGCAGTCAGCATGTTCTCTGGTTCTTGTTTAGCTGCATTTTTGTATATCACTGACATGCAAATGATTTTTTTTTTAAAAAAGGGGGAATATTTGGCACATACAGGCACACTCTTTCTTTCTCTACTGTATTCTCTGTTGATTTTCAGTCTCTACACAGGGTGATCAAAGATAACAAAAAGGTTACAATTTTGACTCCCACAATGGGTTATCCATGAGCGATCACCATTGTGCCTTTGAGCAAGGCACTTAACCTTAGGTTGCTCCAGGGAGACTGTCTCTGTAATAAGTACTGTAAGTCGCTTTAGATAAAACATCTGCTAAAATGACTTGCTCATACAGTCTCCACAGCAGTTTAACATTAAAATAAAACATGTATTGAGTCATCAAACATTCTTCTGGATATCTATCATTGCACGGTTTGCACCTTATCTAGAATGGCCATTACTCTCCTGAAGCAGAGGTTGTGAAGGAGCCTGATTGTGCTGCACTCACATTTATTTCCCTTCTTTCAGCAAACACAATCCAGTCTCTGTTCATCAATACATTCATCCGGCCCCATGCAACTGGAGTCAACAATGCATGCACAAACAGTTGATAAGAGTTGACATATAGGCTAAATAATAGCAGCTAAAAAAAATAATTAAAACTAATGGAACAAAACTAATGCAATGCATTCAAATATATATATATTCATATAAAATAATGCATGCAATGCATTGTTTAAATGCACTTTTTTTGCAGTGCTTTATACCACCAAACACGCAGACAGAGAAATACAGACACATTTATTCATGTCATTGAGAAGAGAGAAATGAATGCCCTTGCTTTTACGACGCTATGAACAAAGAATACCACCTTCATTTCTGTAATTAGTTTTGGCAGATAAGAAATCTGACTTACAATTAAAATTTCCCCCAGAAGATGTAGAAAATCTGCTTAGTGTGTGCCTGTTTTAATTACTCAAGACAAGAGTTCCCATTGAGAGGTGCTTCCTTTATATTCACAGCAATGATGTGATGATGGTTATCTGTTATCTCCGTTTGACGCTTATTGATTTAACCTATTCACTTTTCTTATTGATGCTTCTTGAGCAGAAAATGAATCCAAATATCATATACAGTTTTCAATCACTTTGGTCTGTGTTGCTTGACTCAAGTATGATGTGTCTTTATGAACTATCAGCTTAACTCTGAAAACACTCTTTGTTCTGTTTTCACTGGAACACCCATCTAAAATCAGCTTTCCATTTATGAATCGTTTCTAGAATTTGCTAAATGTAAACCATTCAGAGGTGCTAATGGTTCTATCAGCATAAAAATGTAGTGACTTTACAACACAATGAACAGTGACTGACTCCAAAAAGCAATTAGACACCCAAGGCACAGTAAAAAATGGATGGCATTTTTAGATAAAAAAACATATCAAACACAATGACATTCATAAGAAAGATACAGCACAAACACAGGGGAAGATGTTAGAATAGTACATTTAAAATGTAACATACAGGGTATAAAATGTCTCTAATCAACTGTTTATTGATTTTATGTGCCTCCTTATCATTAAAATATAGCAATTGAACTTTTTTAGTAAAACTTGATTATATTTTAACATATTCCGTTTTAGTCTTAATTTACTTCTCCATCGCTTTTACTGTTTACATATTGAAAAAAATACCTAATTAACCTTATTCACAAGGTAACTTATTAATCATGCTGTATTAGAAGTAGCTAGTGCTGAACACGAGAGGGCGCTAGTGAACTGCATGTAAACCAGACGTGCTTAAACGTTTATGTTGAATTTTATTAAACTTTAACTCTAAATGCAGAACTAAATGTATATGATGTATATGACTTTTTTTTTAAAAAATATATTTTTGTATGGTTTGATTTGAAAACCGGCATTACAAATATTTAAAGATTACAAGTGGGTTGTAACAAAATGAACACTTTTAAGGAATGTCTAGTAAAATTAAACGCCACCAACATAAAGACTATATATATAAACACACACACACACACGCACACGCACACACACACGCACACGCACACGCACGCACAAATCATTTAGGACCAAGATCTACATTGATGAATCATTGTTTTAAAGGTCTTTCCTGATTCAATCATTAAGGAATAATGGCATTTCAGCAATCTGTGTGCTTTGACCATCTGTGACAAGTCTGAACATTATTTCACCTCCATACACAACTCTAGAATGAACACCTGTCTTCCTTTCCCTGACAACGCCCCCTAAAGTCACACCTCTATTTTGATTGGGCCGGGGGTCATGAATATGCACATGTCAAACACTCGGCCCCTCCCTTTGCACCTGATTGGAAGTATTTACTTGTTTTTTTGCACAGAGGTGCTGGAGTTTTAGAGCAGCTCTGCGCTGGAAGATGAAGCCCTGCTGGACCGAGCAATAAGGATTACAGCGATTTGACTTTACAAAAGAGAAGAAAGGACCATTATTATCTGCCAGAGAACTTTATTCATATTTCAGGATGCCGCGCTCATTCCTTGTAAAGAAGCATTTCAATGCAGCCAAGAAACCGAATTACAGTGAACTGGAGAGTCCAACAGGTAATAGACTTTTTGGTTTAATGAGTCTAACTCCTAACAGTGAAAAGTTAAAGTTATTTCAACTTTTTAGTGTGTTGCAACTCTTCGTTAAGTTTATGGCACTTTGTGTGGCAACACACTAACACGTATTGTTTATTGAATTGATCCATTGCCTTTTTTTTCTTGATATATGTGTTTGTACATGAAAACGAAATAGCCTACCTAACAGGCTACATATCAAAATGAAATAATTGCGAATCAATCCAAAGGATCCTAAACGGGATCAGTAGAGTTACTACTGGAAACATAGCTATTTCATTTGACTCTTATTTCATCCCATTATAATCTTTTAGAAACGTTTACAAAATATCTCATTTAGAAACCCAGTACACATCTTTTAGGATAGATTTTTGTCGAAGGATAGCCATATCATATAAAGTCACTCAAATGGGTAGTTAGTTTACCTTCAAATGTATATGAATGTTCAAGGGAAAGTGTTTATCGTTGGTCCTGTAACTGGTTCCCATTTGAATTGGTTCTGCAGTGTAACAAATGAACTTTTTATAAGTGTAAAAATTCCATTTATTTCCTCAATGAAGATGGCCATAAAACCTGCATGCATGATCATTTTAAAAGAAGATTTAGGAATATGCCACTTATGTATATCTGGTTGAGTGAACTAATGTGATTGCATTTCCCCTTTTATTGCAGTGTTTATTTCCCCATATGTCTTAAAAACCCTCCCGGTGCCTGTTATACCTCAACCTGAAGTGTTAAGCCCGTTGGCGTACAACCCGATAACAGTGTGGACTACCAGCAGCCTGCCCCTGTCACCCCTTCCCAGCGACCTGTCCCCCATCTCCGGATACCCCTCATCCCTCTCCGACACGTCCTCTAACAAAGACCACAGCGGCTCGGAGAGCCCCAGGAGCGATGAAGACGAGCGGATACAGTCGACCAAGCTGTCAGACGCTGAGAAGTTTCAGTGCAGTTTGTGTAACAAGTCCTACAGCACATATTCGGGACTCATGAAACACAAGCAGCTGCACTGCGACGCACAGACCAGGAAGTCATTCAGCTGCAAGTACTGCGAGAAGGAATACGTGAGTCTAGGGGCCCTAAAGATGCACATAAGGACACACACACTGCCCTGCGTTTGCAAAATGTGTGGGAAAGCTTTCTCCAGACCTTGGTTGCTGCAAGGACACATTAGGACACACACAGGTGAGAAGTGATAAATGCATTTATTTGATGCTATTGAAACACTGTGGATGTCAATGCACACAGAATTAAGATTGAGTGCATAATATAATTATGTTGGGAGCATTGCATGATGCAGCAGTCTTTAACCTGATTTTTTTATTTTTTTTTTCATTAGGTGAGAAACCGTTTTCATGCCCCCACTGCAGTCGTGCATTTGCGGACCGGTCGAACCTCCGAGCTCACCTGCAGACTCACTCGGACGTGAAGAAATACCAGTGCAAGAACTGCTCCAAAACCTTCTCTCGCATGTCGCTGCTGCACAAACATGAGGAATCTGGCTGTTGCATTGCACACTGAGAGAGAATCACACGCGCGCACACACACACACACACAGGGTCTGCATTCACCAAGTGCCTCCGATTGTGAATGCTGATCTCGGACCTGCTCTTCCTGTCAGTATACTCGTGATAAACTGGATACGAAGCACCAAATGCATCCCCCTCTGATGATTTAAAAATGCATCGCCCCAGGGTCTGAAAGAATAGTGTTTGTGGAGTCATTTAAAGATCAGATTCCACCCAAGACGCTACACACTAACATATAAACCTGACCCAAAACAGCCATCCCGCTTTGAGTTTGGTTCCCGGAGAACCTTCGACACCCTCAGACAGGAAAAGGCACAAAAGAAAAGACTGTTTGCCAGATCCCTGGTGGTCTGAACTCACTGACTAAGAAGCCTTTTCATTTCAGTGTAAACGCAGATTCATTCAACATGTCATGCGCCCGTCATGTGCCTTCCATTTCAACAGTATTTGCCCTGTTCGGGTTGGGTTGGTGTGTACTGTACATTTGTTTACGGATTTGTACTATTTGGGAGGTTTTAAATGTGTAGCCTCTCTAATAAGCAATAATTTATACTGGTTTATATCTGTATCTGAATGTTAAATAGGTAAGACGGTCACTTTTTTTTAGTGTTTTTAGTTTTTCTTTTCTGAGAGGTAATCGGTCAGATATTTCAAACCGTAGATGGTGGCACACCAATGAGCTTGAGACCAAAGGAATAATTAATGCCATGTTTTTAAACAGGGAACAAGTGCAAAAAGACATTTTCTTGAATTAAAAGTATTTAAACTTTTGTGCGGTCATAAAGCGACAGCAATTAACCAGCACTCAGACATGCAATACTTTGCCATGTGCCTTTTTTTCATCAGGAACTTCAGAGATTTTGCCATGTAATTGTTTATTTGAATGTATATGACACTGATATGATTGTACTTTGTATTGCAAAGTGTAAATGAATGGTATGATTTTGTACAAAAAATAAAATTTACACTTTTTTTGAATAACTCCTAGCGATTGTCATGATCTTTTTGGCATCTGAAAGCAGTCATCATTTCATTACAAACCTGTTTGATTTTTCTTTCTTATGTGGAAAGAAGCAATTTTGAAGAAAGCTGTAGTCTATGCAATGAAAGTCAATTGGGTCCAAAACAACTATTCCTTTAAGCTTTTAACAGCTGAATTGAATAACAATTAGCCTAATGTTTACATCTACATAGGGTTTGTAATGCTATGCAAATGAATAGGCCCTTAACGGAACATTAACAGGAACGTTTCTTACAGAAATCTCATGAAAAGCACTTCATTTCAATTTGAACCTGTTGCTGATTTTTGTCTGCATTAACAAAGTTTAGAAAATAGTGTTAAACATGGTTGTGGAGGATGTAAAGAGCTGGTTTGTTAACTGTTTGACTCGTTCCCACAGTTAACTTACATCGTGGGAGTTCATCAAAGTGAAGTTTAAGCGTTTCATGATGCAAATGTGTTTGCAGTTTACTGTGGCGGGAAATGCGAGTTGTATAAACTACTGTCATTCATTTAAAAGTCAAGCTGGTGGAGATGCTATTTATATTCAGGATTCAAAGTCAATCGGAGACAGTCATGGAAATCCGGTGGTCAAAAGATGTGGGAGCCATACAAGACAAAACTTTTGTTGTGCATCTCAATGAAATGTCCTCAGGAGGTCAACTCGTTTTAAAGTCTGTGAGTTTGTGGTGTGGCCACATGAACCTGTCCTTGCGAACCTGTTCGGCTCCCAAACAAATCCCAAATGTTACACCTCCTCCCTATGTTGATCTCACTTTGCTGCCAATTTCTTTGAAGACTCTGGGTCTCTGAAGGGGCCACTATAGCAAAGCCAGACTGGCTCTCACACATGTGAAAGTCCTTTACTGGATTATTACTCAGCAACCTCACAGTACACAGTGGGAACTCACAGGACTGGCGCAAACCAATCGCGTTTTCAAACATTCATCTACTGAATCTAATTCTGAACTGACCATTGGAAATAAGCAGCTTCTAACTGCATAGCAAAAATCATCTTAAAATATACATGAAATCATAACTGACCTTATTTCCTTTCTAACAAACATTCCTGGTCTTATAGTGGATGATAACCTTTATTCCAAAGGTAATTTTTTTTTAACTCTCAATCAAGATAATACGATTTGCCCCGTTTTAAATGTTTAGCTGATGTCACCAAGTCCACAATATTTTTCTTGGGATTACTTAGATATATCTTTAATATATAATGTACATTTATGTATGTATATACATTTATACACAAACATTTCTTGATGCATATGTGACCCTGGACCACAAAACCAGTCACACATGGGTACATTTTTTGAAAGTGAGATTTATACATCATCTGAAAGCTGAATAAATAAACTTTCCATTGATGTATGTTTTGTCAATATGTGGTCGAGATACAACTATTTGAAAATCTGGAATCTGAGGGTGCAAAAAAATACATTTAAACATTGAGAAAATCACCTTTAAAGTTGTCCATTTATGACACGATTGTGCTGCATTCACTCACTAAAATAAATGTTTTACATCTTTACGGTAGGAAATGTACAAAATATCTTCATGGAACATGATCTTTACTTAATATCCTCATGATTTTTAGCATAAAAGAAAAATCGATAATTTTGACCCATACAATGTATTGTTGGCTATTGCCACAAATATACCCGTGCGACTTGTGACTGGTTTTGTGATCCAGGGTCACATGCGTTAATGTAATTTCTTTACGCGCAAGACTGAGACAAAATTACTGAGTACAAGTAGAGGCCCGGTGTGAACACTTGCTCTGTAGAAAGGTTTTGGGAAAACACTTGACTTTTCCATGCTCTGTGGTTTATCTTTCCATGATCTGATCATGGCTGCACTATTCCAGGTGTTCACCGTGACACACCTCACAGTCGGACAGCTTTGGCCCTCAGGACCCCCTATGATGCCGTACAGGTGTTCACATATCTTGTGGTTTTCTGGAAGTTCAGATAAATATTATGACTCTTTGTTCACAATAACTGCCGATTATTATCACAAAACTTAGCAAATATAACGTTTTATAGACAACGTGAAGTAAGATATGTGGCTTTTAGTTCATGTCTATCAGGGTTGAGGTCCGTAAACCGTTTTTGACCGGTTTCTTTCAGTCGTCAGGAAAACATGTGACGGAACCTTCTAATGCAATTTGAAAGAAAAATATAATTCGAAATTCTTATCTTTATGCTCTTTTGTCACATGCTCCTTGAACTTTTGATGCCCCACGTCATGTCAGGCCTTTCCCTCACAAGACTACCGTCACCATTGCTCGAGGACAGATCCAACAAGGTTACAAAGGAAGTACATTTCTTTGTTAGTCTCCCTCTCTCTCTCTCTCTCTCTCTCTCTCTCTCTCTGCAACCTGCTGACTTCACACTAATGCAACAGCTCCTGTAAACGGAACAGATTAAATTAGAAAGCTGGTTGAAAGCCTGTTTGTTCTGATTAGTGTGTGATAGAAGGAGCCTGACCTGAAGAAAAAGACAGAAACATTCTTCTCTTAGTTGCCTGAAAGGGCAATGAATGGGGACTGAGCCTTACAAGCTTCAAAAAGGATGCAAAAGTAGTCCATAAAGCTATATTTCAAATCATCTTACGCCATACAATAGCTGTGTGAAGAAGGTCACCGTGATTTTGCCAAGTAAGACATATTTTGTTGTTCCTGGAACAACATTCATCTATGAAAATGTAGACCTAAACCCATAAGTTATCTCTCAAACCAGAGGGGAATGATAGGTGAACAACACTGATGTAGAAGCACCTGTAGGGGAATTTGCAGGTAAAGACCCTTCACACCTATCCCTGATTGTAAGCCTAAACTTAAACTGTAAAAATGTCCCTCAAATCTTATTGGTTGATTGGAATGTTGTTCCAGGATCAACAAAGATGGTGATCCAGGAATATGGTGAACTTGTTACTTCACATAATTGGTTCATTTAATTAATTACTCACTGAAAAATAGCTCCTAAGTCACATTTTGAAATTCACCAGATTTCTAGAACATACCCAGCTTGTTTATACTTGAACCAAACTATGGTCCAAAAAACAGCTTCTTTATCAATTTGCTGGATTTTCCAGAAGGGAAGGCGCCTTGTATTACTTAGTTATTTATATCAACATGCAATGCTAAATCTGCATATCACAGAGATGAATGCGAACGAATCCATATAAGAACAGTAATCAGTCAAAAAATAAAATTGGGGCCTACAGTTTTCCTAATGCCAATAGCTGAATAAATCTAATTAGCTTTCAGTCTGTGCCACATTAGCCAAAAACAACACTTGTGTCAAATCATACATTTGCACATCAGGAAAAAGGGAAAGGAAAGAATCTGAACAGCTAGACATGTTTGCGCTTGCTTCTCAGGCAATATCATTACAATCTTCTGCTAACCTAAGATGTCTGATCTATCATGTGATGGGAACAGGGTGCTCACATGCCTCTAAACCAATTACTATCGATATCAACACAATCATATGCCAACTCCTGATTATTTCTCTCTGTTGGTACCATTTGGTTTGATGACCTACAAGATATCTCTCATCAATGTGAGAGTCTCATATCTCCAGGATATGCCTGCAAAGTACAAATCTTTATAGGAATTATGTTTCAATTATGTTTGAGAAGTAGAGAAGCTCGACAGGTATTAGGCCTACTCCGTTTAACGTGATTTATAGATCAATACACCAATCCCTAGATTTGAAAGCACCAACTATTATATTCAACTAGGATATGCTGATGTTTATTTCCCTTTCTAACATATTATTTCATGAGAGATTTCATTTTAAACTGAGCAAACATTAATGCCTTATAGTACACTACATTCTTCTATATAATTGAAGCTATAATCAGTTTGCTAGGAAATGATTAATTTTCTTACACTAAGCAAGCGGCTGATTAGTTCCCTCCTCTTTGTTGTTATATGAAGTCTAATGAAACACAATCTAGGGAAAGAGATTTATATTTAGCCTACTAATGAAGTCCTCCAGGATGAATTGCTTTAATTTCCCACCTTCTGGCAAGTTTATGACTGTTATAATGTAATACAAGTACACTCACATGAAAAGCATTATGGCAAATCTCAGTTGATTTATATGATTGTTTATATATTGTTGCAAAACATAAACTGTATTAATGCACAGTTCATATAAAGTTGGATAAGTTTGTCCAACTTTATCCTTATGTGTAGGACTATGTATATAACATCTCATCGGCGCAAAATGTAAATAATATTATGGTCTAGAAATAAAAGTTAAAACTGAATAAAAGTTGTATATATAGTATCTTAATTTATACAGTATGCATAAGTGAAACAATATTCTGTATACGTTGTCTTAAAATGTAAACTGTATCATCCAGCTCTTTATATAAAGTTGGATATATATTTTATCCAACTTTAGCTGCAAATATACAGTATACTCACGTAAAGTGATATATGATATAGCAGATATCAACTACCTGATTTTTTTTTGTTGTTGCAAAATGTATCTATATTATCGCCCAACTCTGCTAGATTGCTTGTATCATCACAAAATGTAAATTAGATCATCGCCCAGCTCTAATCTGCTATGAGAGATGAAGATATTATAAACATTAAAAACATGATTTTCTGTAAAGTGTCTTGGAAGACAATGTGTATTGTGGAAAGTGCTATACAAAAAAATGTGACTTGACTTGATTTTTGTTATTAGGATCAAATGTTAGTTCAAATGTTTTTCTAAAAAGGACTAAATTATAATGCAGCACTCATTATGAAGAGTTTCTATGCAAAAAAAAAAAGAAAAAAAAAAGCCACACCTAACGCTCGAATCAAACCCTAAACATTCAACACTCAGCAGATTGAAAAACAGGAAAACTGATTCCGTCCACTGCAGGTCAAATAGGCTCAAGTAATGCCTAAAATCCCCTTCAGAAGAAATTGTGTACGTTGCCAAATCTATCCCAATATCAAGGCCTATTCCAAAACAAAAGAGAAATGGGAAGTGATCGATTTACATTTCACAATCAAGCCAGTACCTGCATTTAGCTGCACAGGCATTATCCATGGAGACAAAAGATTCTGGAACAAACAAGCCTTAGAAAATATCCACCGCATGATGGTATTGTAGCCGAAAAACATGCCCGAACAGCACCAACGCACCAGCACAAACTCTCAAATAAACATGGCTGGATATCAGATGTGCCCTTTCCGAGGACCATTTATAAAAGCTCTTAAAAAAGCATTCATGCATTCTGATTTCCAACGCGATGCTGGAGGAGCCGGTACATTTAAATTCCACATATGGTCCTGTCAACTGAAGCTCAGTGAGAGACAAAATATGAACCTGTCTCGGTGATTGCTTGACCAGGTCAATGTCGGCTTTTGTCATTTTACTTTCACAAGTGAATGTCGCTCTGAATCAGTGCAGTAGATCAGATGTGCAGTAGATCAGATGTGCAGTAGATCAGATGTGCAGTAGATCAGATGTGCAGTAGATCAGATGTAGATCAGATGTGCAGTAGATCAGATGTGCAGTAGATCAGATGTAGATCAGATGTAGATCAGATGTGCAGTAGATCAGATGTGCAGTAGATCAGATGTAGATCAGATGTGCAGTAGATCAGATGTGCATGTGCAGTAGATCAGATGTGCAGTAGATCAGATGTGCAGTAGATCAGATGTGCAGTAGATCAGATGTAGATCAGATGTGCAGTAGATCAGATGTGCATGTGCAGTAGATCAGATGTGCAGTAGATCAGATGTGCAGTAGATCAGATGTGCAGTAGATCAGATGTGCAGTAGATCAGATGTAGATCAGATGTGCAGTAGATCAGATGTGCAGTAGATCAGATGTGCAGTAGATCAGATGTGCAGTAGATCAGATGTAGATCAGATGTGCAGTAGATCAGATGTGCATGTGCAGTAGATCAGATGTGCAGTAGATCAGATGTAGATCAGATGTGCAGTAGATCAGATGTGCAGTAGATACCGAGGGTCAGATGTGCAGTAGATACCGAGGGTCAGAAGATCACATCTCAAGCTCTTTTTTTTTTTAGAGTGCAATGTTTTTCTGATCTTACACCATGTCATAACCAGACTCAATGTGATAAAGTGACAAGCAATAACGCTATCTTTTCCATAAAAAATTGGCTCTCTCTTTAACTGTAAATAGCATCATCCAAAGGGATCTTTTTGGTGCTTCTTTCAAAGTGAAATCACATTCATCTAAAATCCACATAAATAAACATAATTTTTTTTTGCATTAAAGAAAAATAGATAATTTTGACCCATACAATATATTGTTGGCTATTGCCACAAATTTACCCGTGCGACTTGTGACTGGTTTTGTGATCCAGGGTCACATATGCGTTAATGTAATTTAAAGTGTGTTGCATCGCATTGCATGTGTTGCATTGTTGCAAAATAAAAAATAAATAAATTAATGCTCACCAAGGCTGCATTTATTTGATTAAAAATACTGTAAAAACAGTGATATTTTGAAATATTATTACAATTTAAAATAACTATTTTCTATTTGAATATATTTAAAAATGTAATTTATTCCTGTGATGCAAAGCTAAATTTTCAGCATCATTACTCCAGTCTTCAGTGTCACATGATCCTTCAGAAATCATTCTAATATGATGATTTGTTGATCAAGAAACATTTATTATTAATGATGAATAGAAAGTACAAAAGAACAGAATTTATTTTAAATAAAAAATTTTTGCAAAATTCTTTACTGTAACTTTTTATTAATTTAATACATCTTTGCTAAATAAAAGTTTTATTTATTTATTTTTGTATTTATTTTTTATTGCTGCCCCCAAACATTTGAACAGTGTATATAAAAACTTGATTTTAGTTTTTTGAACCAATATACTAGTAAACTTGGCTATGCTATATGCATTAAATCTATATTAAAACAAATAATAATAAGACAAAAAAATTGAAACAATACACTTAATAAACACATACTGTAGCATCTCAAATGTAATGCTGTGCGGTGATACATAAAAAAATTTCTATTGATAATTTGTCCAGAAAAAGATATACTTAAATTTTAATCACCATTTCTCTAAATTGTTGCAATGCATTCTAGAATTCCAAACCTATTAATTCATGCTAATAAACTCTAATGTTCACTTAATGGTGGATTCCCAGACAGCAACACAGTGTCGGCCCCGATCCGGCCCACATCTGGGCCGTGTGGAATCCACCTGAGTAAACCATGACTGATATTGCTGACTGAATCAAGAAATGTAGCCACAGTCATTTAGTGGATGACAAACCTAAAAATACACGCTTCAGGAGTTCTCCACACATGCAGTGGTGATGTAATGTTTGCTGGTGTTGTGTGAGTTTGTACCGTTGTGTCTGCTGAGTAACTGTCGGGTCCAGCTGTAGGATCTCTGACTCAGGAGGATGTGGGGTAGACGTTCTGTTCCCCCGCTCCCTCATAGAACTTGTGAAAGCGTGCCTTCAGGAAACACCAGAGCATTGTCTAAGTCAGCAATCAAAATGGAAAAGCCTGGAGAGTCCATCTTTGACTTGGGATTTATTGGTCTCTCTAGGGAACACCTCTGACAAGATTCCTACAAATATGTTTTATAGGACTGCCAACTGATTAAAGATTGTATTGGTATGAATTACATTATATGCTGATTAATTAATCTTATACTACGGGGCTGTTGAATGATTGAATCTAATTGGTTGACGAACGTTCTAAGGTGTGTTTTTGCTATTTGTTTTTGCAGTTTCATATCACTTCGCCAAATGATTTCAGTAATTTCAAAGGTCCTTAATGCCTACAACAGCAAATAACACAATGACACTGACCAAGCAAATACATATAGTAAACAATAGGATAAAAGCAACAAATTATTTCCATGTTTTTTGCTACAAAATTACGTTTTATTATGTACAGTACAGGCCAAAAGTTTGGACACATTACTATTTTTAATGTTTTTGAAAGAAGTTTCTTCTGCTCATCAAGCCTGCATTTATTTGATCAAAAATACAGAAAAAAAAAAAAGTAATATTGTGATATATTATTACAATTTAAAATAATTGGTTTTAAATTTATTATACTTTAAATTATCATTTATTTCTGTGATGCAAAGCTGAACTTGCAGGATCATTACTCCAGTCTATCACATGATCCTTTAGAAATCATTCTAATATGATGATTCATTATCCAAGTTGGAAACAGTTCTGCTGCTTAATATTTTTTCATAACCTGTGATACTTTTTTAGGATACTTTGATGAATAAAAAGTAAAAAATAATAAAATAAAAAGTAAAAAAAAGAAGCAAATGTTTTAAAAAATATAAATCTTTTGTAACAACAATATACACTACTGGTCAGTAATTTGGGGTCAGTAATTTTTTTTCTTTCTTTTTTTGAAATAAATCAATACTTTTATTCAGCAAGGATGTGTTTAAAATTGATAAATAAGTGATAATAAAGAAGATTTATATTATTAGAAAATATTTTTTTTATTTTGAATAAATGCAGTTCTTTTTAACCTTTTATTCATCAAATATATTAGGCAGCAGAACTGTTTCCAACACTCATAATAAATCAGAATATTAGAATGATTTCTAAAGGATCATGTGATAGACTGGACGTCACAAATAAATGATCATTTAAGTATAATAAATTGAAAACCAATTATTTTAAATTGTAATAATATATCACAATATTACATATTTTTTTCTGTATTTTTGATCAAATAAATGCAGGCTTGATGAGCAGAAGAAACTTATTTCAAAAACATAAAAAATAGTAATGTGTCCAAACTTTTGGCCTGTACTGTATGGAAAGCATAGTCTCTTTTTCCCCCTCTCTCTCCCACTCAAACGCACACACACATACTGTACGGACACACACTCGCACAGAAACGTGTTGTCAGCAATACCGATTTTATCAGTAAAATAGTTTAGCAACTTAAAAGCTACATGACATTTCTCACGAGGTAATAACGCCGCTGTTCTTGAAGCAGATAAACTGACAGTTTCACTATATTAGTAGAAACACTGCTGCCGAAACATTGTTGAGAGACGCACAGATACACTCAGGTAATTTACAAACGCTTAATCTCTCTTTATCTCTCTCTCTCTCAATCTCTCGCTCTCTCTAATAACTGCATTAACTGCATTAACTGCATTAGTTTGCTATCACTGGCTCAAGCCTCCGTTAAATGACATTTTGGAGTTAGCAAGGGAGGCGTTGGATGAGATGCGTAAGAAATTAGTCCTACACACAAGAGCGTTTAAGGACAAAAACTTGAACTTGATCTTGAAATATATCATCTGAATTTTTTTTTTGAGGTGTGGTAACCATAGTATAAGCGGAATAATTGACACTGGTCCATTGAATTATTAGAAAATAATGCACACCAGAGGTGTATAACTGCCATACAGTATACAGCAATTCATTTTACAATTGTTAATAATGAATAATTATTAAAATAAAAGTACACATTTGTTTAAACTCTAATAATTTAGAATAATATTAACTATTTATAACTTTAATTTCAATACTTTTCGAAATGTAATTATAATTATATATTTTTTGAATTATTAATAATCATATTAAAACTATTTTCAATTTCAATTTATTTAATATTTTTATAATTGCAAACATTTTATGTAATTCTAAACATTTTTTATAAATGTATAAAATATATAACTATATTTCATAAAAGATCATCATATAATTATATAATATAAAGACTGGTTTTTCACTACATGCAAAAAGATTAAGATGCGTTTCCTTCCAAATTCATCAGAACAAATTTGTCTCAGTATCACAGTGCCTTACTTTCCCTTTACTCTCAGTAAAAAAAAAAGTCTAATTTCTATATTTAAAGTTTACAAGCAAAAACAAGAGTACACTTTTTCCATCAGTGCAAGTGTTGCTCATGAGCGTTGAGGCGCCGTCGTGAGTAAAATGGAAATTGCATTGTGAGTCATTGCACAAGTTTTGGGAATGTTTCAACAGCCCCGAGAAAGGAATGATATTCTGGTGGAAGGTGATGATAATAGTAACATTATAGTGCACTTCGGGGACTTTTGAACATTCAGAATGAATGAGCCAAGCATTTCATTCTTCTTCTGCTCTGTTTTTTCCATTTGAGTCACTCTTTTCCTGCACCTCTCCCTCCTTCCCTCCCTCTCTTCATGCCTGCAGGGGTCATTTCTGATCTCGCATCACTTGGCAAGCATCCGCTTTGGATGATCTTTCCTTGGGAAAACTCTTTGCACAGCACCTGATTTACTCATACTAGATCCTTGCGCAATTAGTTTGATTCGAAATCAACTAAACTGTGAAATCAAAAGGGTTTTTCATGTGCGATTACATTTCTGTATTTGGCGGCGGAATGGTAAATTATTCAATTTGTTGCCTGAAAGCATCTCTGGGATGCAAGATCTCGACTGTTTAGGCGGATAAGAGGCCAGACACACTCACGTTGAGATAACGTCAACCTCCACTCCACTAGTCCGTGCTTGCAGCTGATACGGGAGAGATATCTGCTCAGTATCAGTATACTGAGGTCTGGTGAACTGCAGAGGGAGAGACCACAGTGATATTACACACCAGCAACAACCTAGCAACCATTCAAAACAATAGAAACCACCTAGAACACCCTAACAACAACATAACAACAACTTAACAATAACAAAAACAACAAAAACAGACACACTCTGTCAGTTTTAATCTACACATCTCTTTAACCTGGCATACATATAACACATTATCACATTTCTATAATTCACATCAGTTAAAGGATTTCCAGACAGCAACATATGGTACACGTGGATTCCACACGGCCCAGATGTGGCCCAGATGTGGGCCAGATCTGGGCCGACACTATGTTGCTGTCTGGGTTGTTAGGCAGCATATATTAGGTCAACTGGAACCAGGATCAATTCCCATAACACCCAAAGTACATGCTACATCGTAAGAAGAAATGGCATCTACGCTAATATTAGTCTCTGTTTATCCCGAGACTACCGTAGTCAGCCGTATCCAGGTGTTACTGGTCCACAATCTGACTTGTGATGCAAACTGAATCATAATCACACTGTGTTCATTCGTTTCGTTGGCCAGAGGAGAACTGATTGAGAACCTGATGGAGTTTGGGTTCCTTGCCACTGTCGCCTCTGGCTTGCCTAGTTGGGGACACTTAATATCCAACAATATTATTGATCTGACTGCACTGACACTGTTGTATGAGAACTGAGCTGGATAATGGCATCACTGTTTTCTATATAACTGCCTTTTAGATGAAATTAACTCATTTAATAATTGATGATCTTCACAACGGAAATGAATAAACACTGAACTGACCTCAGCTGAACAATGACACTGTTTTCTATTAGAGCCGAACTGAAAAATGAACTTTGTTTGCATCATTGAGTCATTTTCCTGTTATCACTGTAAAACTGCTTTGAAACAATGTCTATTGTATAAAGCGCTATATAAATAAAGGTGACTTGACTTGACATTGAAAACATCATATTGAGATCTCTGACTTTTGATTGCAGACTCTGGTATCTCTTGGCAAATCTGAGCCGAATTTGAGACATTGTTGGGATTTTATCTGATACTAGAGGAGACAAATGTCAGATTATGATTACGACCTCGATTTAATCCCTTTGGTGTCTAGGAGAATAATTAACTCAGTTGTGATTTTTCTTCCCTGTGGTGTGGAAGCAGATCACATTGTGTATGAATATCCGAATACATAAATAATTTTTCTTATCTCCATCACATCCCGATCTAAGGAGGGGTTTGTGAGAGGTATCTACGGCAGCCAGATGACGTAAATCGAGACATCAATGAAAAGATAAATTAGCTTGTTTTGGCTCTTGAGCCAAATGCAATAAAAACCCAAATTCTTACTGCTTAAAACATTGTGCAGGTCATCTGAGCGTCATGAAACCTCAGCGGGGCTGTAGCACATCAGAGCAGATGGACGGAGGAGTTACGATGTCTTACGAGGACGTTGAACATCAAAGAGCCGTGCCGTGGACCTGTGATGCTCTCGTCTGATAACAGGACCTCTGCGTCTTTCTCTTAATCTCTCACACTGATGCTCTTCAACCTCTTTTATTATGTCTGACCACGGCTGGAATCCAGACCTCTGATAATCCTGACCGAACCCTAGGAATGTGTGCAAGGAAAAAGGAAAACAGGCATGGATGGACAGAAGATCAGCTTAGCAAGTGCTTAGTGACGCTATGGGCAATCATCATTATTCATATTACTTAAGAGTTCAGATTTGAAACACTTACCTTAAATATTAAACCTCTTTTCCTCAGAATGTAAGTATATGTAGACATATTAGGCTTGATTTTATTTGTAGTGTTTTGTTGTATCCCATGGTATGATGGGCAAAATTCAGAATTAAAGAATCGTCTCTTAAATTCTCGAGTGTGAGATTGAATTGAATTGGCCCCAAATGAGGTTGAATAGGATAGATAGGAAGAGGAATTTACTGAATTGAATTCAAACACAGATGATTCTAGGAAATTTCACCCTGATCCACAAAAGTTCATTTCTGGTCAATCCATCCATCCATCGTTTTATTTATCTATCTATCCAACGTTTGTTCTATCTGTCATTGGTTCTGTTGTTCTATTATTCGTTCTATTATTAGGGGCCAAGCACCAAAGGTGTGAAGGCACCTATTGTATCTGTTCCCGTTCTTATTATTATTATTATTCCGCTCTTGGAGTCTATAACAGCCCGTAGAACCGCTTGCGGGAAAGTTTGAACTCTAATTTGGCACACTGACAGAGGACAGTCCAATCTGTCACCATAGCAAATTTGGTGTCTTAAAACCAATCCCTCTAGCGCCATCACCTGTCCAAAGTTGCATTCATATTTACGCTTGCATCCTATGACGTCATTTTCCATCATGGACATTTTTCCGCCATTTTGAATTTTCAGAGAAACCTACTTTTTCTAACTCCTCCAAGGCCGTTGCTCCGATTTTCACGAAAATTGAACCAGATCATCTCCCGACCATGCCGACAAAAATTTATGGAATTCAAGTTGATTCGTCAAACCGTTTTCGATAAATCCACGAACAAATTTTACGTAGCACTTGCGAAAATAGACGTAAGGCTGTTTCTCCGCAACGCTTTATCGTATTCAGACCAAACTTGGTACATGTCATCACAAGCATAACCAGAGAATTCATGCTGCGTTACGGTGCAGCGCCACCTACTGGTCTGGAGATATGAAAAATTTATATTTTTGCTTATAACTTCTGAACAGTTTGTCCAAAAATCATAAAATTGGTCTTGTTCTATTCAGGGCAACATGCCGAGTCGACTGATATCCAATTTTACCTTATCGGCCATTTTGGCTGTCGGCCATTTAGAATTTTGTGCTAAAATGCTGTATTTTAAGAACGCATGAACGGATTGTTACGAAACTTGGTATGGGTCATCAGCACGGTGCTCTGAAGGAGCATAATAAGTTTCGAACCAGCGCCACCTAGTGATCAAAAGTTGAATAAATCTGGCTATGGAAATGCCACTGGTCTTAATAGATTCCTTGGGTCAAGCCGAAAACAAAGATACTAAGTTTTCCTTATTTGGCCAAACTTCCTGTCCGCCATCTTGATTTTCATTCAAAACCTACTTTTTCGAACTCCTCCTACACCGTTTGTCCGATTTTCACCAAAATCGAATCGTATCATCTCCAGACTGTGCCGACTAAACGTTATGGATTTCGTGTCGATAGACGAAACCATTTTCGTATACCGCAGCAGCAAAGTTGAGGCATGATGCCAAAAGGACTATTCAGGCCCTATCTCTGCAATGCATTGACATATAGACACCAAACTTTGTATGTGTCATTGTCACTTCACTCTGACCACATCACATCAGTTTTGTGACTGCGCCACCTATTGGTCGAAAGTGATAATCCATTAAA